>NC_090440.1:1935089052-1935389052 GCF_031143425.1 Pleurodeles waltl
CTTACATATAAAAAACACACTAGGTGCATGCCTGATTATTTCAGAGCATCTTTATTTAGTGTTCAATATGTATTTATAGTCCTGCTTAGTTCCAAGCTTGTTGAAACACAGTTGTCTCTCCTTTGTTGATGAAGCCACACCTTTGCAGACAGTGAACACTGCGACAAGTGCTGGTGCACCCTACACACCACAGCATTCCTGCCGGCACTATTACGAGCCGGAGACATTACTGTAGGCTGTTTCCCACAGGGCCAGCAGGCGGAAACTGACGTTTCACCTGCTGACCAATGGGAAACTCATAATGGCCCGGCGGGGAGGCTGCCACGCTGGAGGCAACCTACCCGTTGGGACTTCGGCGGACGGGCTTTTCCTTCTGCCACAGTCATAATAAGAGCCATAGTGTTGAAGTCTTCCGGGGATGTGACAGGCAGCCTCACTTGTCACTGACTTTGTGACAGCAGCTGTTAGCAGGGCAGGGACAGTTCCAGATATTGTCAAGGTCAAGGCGCAAAGTCCAACACCTATTGGTCAACAGCTTCTGCTCTCACAGATATAGGTGTTGGTGATCATCAAGGTCTTGTGTATGTTCTGTGTCCTGCAGCCAAACGTGACGCCATGTTTCATACCACCACTAGTGACTCCGAGCCCAATTCTAATCATATAGGGAAAAAATAGCTTCTATAGGTGCTACAGAGCCAAACACGGTAACCGAACAAGTCCAGGGGCCGGTAGTGCTTAATCTGGTACTGTTAGCGCAAGCTATCAGTCAGTATCTATGCCGTACATCTTCTGTGTCGAATTTCTTCCTATTGTATTAAAAAAGGCGCATGTTGCCACTCAAGCCGTGCATTGCTGAAAGCTTTCGAGCAGCGTGGAACAAGTGGACATAAAGCAGCAGCATGTTGGCACTGGCCAGTACCAACACCCCAGAAAATATAGATACCATCAGTTCCGTGGTCTCCCCCTATAAACAGTACAAGAAGTGTATTGCAATCAGGTACAACTACAGTAGTGGCAAAGAGATACCAATGTGCCAGGGCAGTGTCAGCAAGGCATTTCTTTGTTGACAGATTTACTACATTCAACATGATGTAGCATACATGCACAATACCAATTTTGCAATATGTTGGCATGCAATTCATCAAACTCCTTTGTCGTAAGGCTTGGTTTTAGAAACCTGGCAATCACTGGAGCCAAGCAATAGGAAACTTTCAAGCTGCAATTATTTTTCCTACCAAAATGGACCAGGGTTCCATGGGCAGGAAATTATTGTGTTTATAAATACACTAGACATATCTGCGGGCATTACAGTTGTTAAACCATTAGCATCGATGGCAGTGGTCCAAATATTGACCCCAAGTCCCTACCATCTCATTAGATCACTTTCTCTTTATCTATCACACCACAGGCTCCCAGACTAGTTCAGCACAGTCAGTGCTGGCTTTGGGGTGGTGCAACCAGAAAGCCCAGGCCAGGATGGATGTGTACATTACGTAAGGCAGTCTAAGGTACATCAGCATGACAGGAGAGAGCAACAACACCATCCCTTAGTAGATATGGTGCTGTTGTGCTTTCTCCTTTTCATGCAACGCAGCACAGGCACTTTTGTTACTGTGTTGTGTGAAAATGTGGTAAAACTGCTCCCTTGTTTTTCCAGACCAAGCACTCAAAATATAATACCTACCAGAGTGAATGACGTGACTCCTACACCTTGTAGTCCTCCCTGCCTTAAGTAATATTTTCTGTACATTGATTTACACTCTGTCTCTGTATAATACATTTGTGATGTAAAACACTCTGACAGTCTACATTGAGATGAGTAGTGCTATAAAATTAATAAATGTGAGAGAGGGCGTAAGGAGAGATGAGGGACACAATTGTAGATGGTAGTGAGGAAATCCATGAAGAAGGAGGTCATTGGAGGGCCACCAACAAAGATTGTCACACTGGACCCCACCATTGCTAAAGCCCACCCTAGGTATAGTAGCATCATTGTCAACAAATTCATATCGTGCATGCAAGGCTTTGATGGCGAATCCCACATGGAAGATATGTAACACATGGATAAGAGGTAGGAACCTTTTTTTCTCCAGCCTTCAATAAAGAAGGGGCACACAGCCTACTTTTCCACATCTCCCACAAAAAAGGGTCACAAAATATCTGTTGGGATTGAGGCAAAAGCCCACACGAGGTGAGGATTTGCACAATACATTTATTCTCCAGCCTGAGTACCTTAATGCGGTGGGACTCATTCTACAGCATTACCAAATCTCAAGTTGTATATTGGTAGAACTTTCAGCAAGGTCTTGTGTCGTTCGGTTTTGTACAACACCTGTCCAGATCTTTGTGCTTTGCCAGACATCTTAAGCTGGCACAAAGCAAAGAGGCCCGTGGAAAAGATCCTGCTTCAGTATTCAAGAACCAGAGGCCATTCTGCAGATCTTTGTGACCAGCTGCGGAAGCAGAGATGGACGTCTGCAAGGAATAGCGACCCCTATTTCTTAATTTAAAAAGAGAGAGGCCAGGCTAGCCATTAAATCTGCACATTGGGTGAGCACGTGGTGGGTTATAAGACCTCTGTCAGCTCCCCTGGTGCCCCTCAGTAGGCAGTAGAAGCTGTCATCTCATGGATGCTAACTACCTGACTCGGCCAGTCAGTAAATGTTCAGTCCTTTCTGACCACAGGAGCAGCTGCAGACCATTGATTGATATATTTCCTTTGATATTTGAAGAAAAAGGGGAAACCCATTTGCTGCGCCCATTACCTTGCAGTTCACAGGGAATCGTAATGTGTTCCAATGACATTTTCCTTTGGCAATGCTGCTTTTGAACACTGCAGTCTGGTTTTTAAGGTCGAGAGTGCAAGCTCTCTGGCCTGTTGTAATCTCTCTGTGGGCTTTTAACCACGCCTTCTACTGCTATTCATTCTTTGTTGTGCTCGTCTTAAATGCTTCATTTTTATTAGTGCATTTTGTGAAATGTCCCTCCTTTGTGAGTTCCCTCCTAGGAGATTTCACTAAGTGAACATTTTTGAGGGCCATCACACTATGTCATGCTTCCTCCTGTTACGGTGTGTGGTGGCCCCTCCTCTGGTTTCGGTGCGCCTTTCATCCCAGCGGCGATCCTTTCTAGACATTCACGCAGGGAGCCAATAACTCTCACGCTCATGACGGCTGTGGTGCTTTGAATTGACTTGCTTATGTCAACTGTTTTACTTTTCTTTTTCAATTTATGTGACATGAAAAGTCCAGTTAGGAATTTACAGCGCTAAAAGCTCTAACTTGAGCAAACACGAGACCCATTGCATTGGAAATGCTTGTTCTTCCTTGCAAATTTGGCAGCTTTGGGCAGCACCAGGTTTGCAAGGGTGAAAAACTCAATACATTGGGCCCTTCCTAAACTATATTGCAGGCCACTGGAATTATGCAATTCTGCGTCCTCTGTGATTTTCACTTACTTATAGATTTGATGTATTTGCAGCATAATCCATCCTCTGCTGCATATTCTGCTGATTTTACTAAAAATACATTTCTAGCTCAAACAGATCAAAAGTTACAAAAAGTATGGCAACTCTGGTTCCTGTGCACCAAGCCTCTTTGCAAAGGTTGACTGGTTGCTTATTGCTGTATCTGGGTGTCAAATCGGTACTAATGAGGCGAACTCTTTTTCCAGGCACTGTTAGCAGGTGTAAAATGCCAAAATAATGAACTAATACTATCACCAAATGTGCTGCATTATGCTGCATAATTTGTCTTTTCTTTTTTCACAATTTAGTCAACTCTGCGGACTAATTAGGTCCTCTTCTGCCGCATAATTCCAGTGGCCCCGGCTATATGTATACACTGCTAAAGGGCCATGCAGTGTGCAGAAAAACAGTTCTCTTTACCAGTTCCAGCATGGCCAAAAATCGCCAACAACAGACTTTCAAGAGTGTGGCTTTTTTATGACATCTGGTAGGGTTCTGCGAAGTCGATATTATTCGCCGGGTGGTCCCTTTAAGTAGGTCCATTCTACCACATTGGTGAAGAATGATGTGGAAAGAGACATTTTCTCCTGGGGGCGCAGCGCTCATTTGAATGACGCTCTCAGTCAGCGAGCAGAAAAGGAGGCCCGAACACCACGTCAGGTGGAAGCTGCAGGCCTGTAATGTCTGATAAGTCAAATATGGGGCATTTTGTGAGACGGCGGAATGAAATGCGCGGCCTACTTTTGTACTAATGGTGCGCATCATTTCAGAAGGGATGTGCGGGCGTGGGGGGCGCTTCTGCAGACGGGGGAAAGTCCGAGTTACACTGGCTCTCAGGCCGTGTGCTAGGCGCACTTGTTCCTAATCCGCCGCGATAAAGCGCCTTCCAGGCAAGGAGAAGGAGCTCCACGTCAGCTGGAATGCACACATGTATCAAGTTATTTTTCCAAGGTTTTGTTTTAACACGCTTCCGTTCTCGTAGCCTGTGGCGCAGGGAATGAATTAAAACACCTGAATCAGACACGGGAACACAGATAGAACAGGTTTGCAACCGCGCACATGGAGCGAGTGCCTAGAAAACAAACAGATAGGTGGGTGAAGGGGGAGTGGCGCTGCTAGAGGGACCAGTGGGCGGAAGGAGGATGAGAGGCATGGGTAAAGCTTGTGGTTAGGGTAGGATACTTGCATCACTATACTGATGGTGTACAGAAGGGTTTTGTAAGGTAGGGATTAGTTTCGACTGTCACTGTTGTATCTTCCCCAGCTTGGCGTCTCGCCTCCCAAGGATGGGTCCAGGATTACTTTGCACCTCCAGGGTTTGCCGCTGGGATCCCTTCCAATCCAAAGGGGCCACTGTAATTTTGTGAGGTTGGCGTTTCTGTTATCAATAATAATGCAGCTGTTAGAGATGCATGATGGTGACTCTGTTCAAGGTTTTTAGGACTGTGGACCAGGTAAGTCTCATACCTGCCTTCTTCTGTACCTGAGCGGGAATCTGAGAAACACCCAGAGTTTCTATTTTGTCACTTTGGAAACTTTTTGGTAGGACGTTTTGTTGATCTCGAAGCAGACCCTGCTCTTTGTTCTCTTGTAAAGTTGGCATTTTATATTTGTTTAATACAGTGATATGTACTAAGGGTGTCAAGGTGGGAAAGGAATCACGCCTCCACCACTAGAGTGGATTGCAGCGCTGCAACCTTGTCCGATTAGTTCCAAACTCCAGCAAGCAGGCCTTGCCATAGTTGGTTGCCCACTGGGCAAGCCTGCTTCCTCCGGGGTTGGTATAAACTCCAGCTTGCATCTATGGTTGGAAGATTGTGTGGGTCGGATTCAGCATCTTGATTTTTTTGGCTTTTCTTCGTTTTGAGGGGTGTTCCCAACATATAGAAGGGTGGAGTGCTAAGTCAAAGAGGAGTCAAAAGGAGCGAGAAGATACAAATTCACACTTTGTTCATTGTTACCATCCAGGCGGGTCTGGAGTAGCCATTTTTTAGCAGATTGTTGGGAGCAAGTCGTTTTATCTCTAGACCAAGAGGTAGCGTGACCTGGGATGGATGCCAAGCACAGTGCCTTTCTTAGTCAGTATCGTGTTTGCACTGCAAGCTTCTTTGTGTGCCATAGAGCCAAACCTAGTCACTGAACCTGTTGTTGAACTTTGACAAGAAGTTCTTGCTTTTATAGAGCTTTTGCTGAGGTTTTGCTTACGTTAGCAGAGTTTGGTGAGATACTTACAGAGGGTCAATTTTTTCTTTTTTTTTTGTGTTGTATTTTTTTTATTGTTTTCAAAACGTTACGTATTACACAAGAAACATTTTAATATATAAGTTCTATATTCTGTTGTAAACATATGTATTAAATTACTAAACAACTTGAGCAAATATTTACATTCCTAGTTTTCAATTATCATCGTCAATATTATTTGACAGAATATGGATAATTATCATAAAGTAATACAAGTAGGAACTCAAATCGTGTCTTATTATAACAGACAAATAAAAGAAAAACCCGTTCGTTCTATGATATTCTTGTTGCGCAGCCCCATTATACCGATAGTCGGGCTTAACAACAGTCAAATAATAGTCTCTTCACTACCCCATCCCGTATCTCCAGGGGTAATTCATATAGATGATTGTCTTCCTTAATAGGGGATAGTCCTCCCCTGGTGAGCAAGGGGAGGATAGAAATAAACGTATGTTGTGGGAGAGCGACAGGTGAGAAGGGGAGGAAGGTAGTTGTGAGTGACTTCCAAATATGGGCTAGAAGTTAAGGGCGAGGTAGGTTAATCCAACATAGTGTGAGAGGAGATGGCACCCTGATCATGATATATGGGGAATAGGCCTTAAGGAAGACCTTGATGTAGCGATATGGGTGTGAAACTCAAAGGTGTAACTATCTCTCAAGGGTGTCACTGTTAATGGCCAAGAGATGTGACTCGAAGCGTTGTATGGAGCAGATGTGAAATGGTTATGAATGGAGGATGTATAAGATCTGAAAAAAAAAAAAGGGAAAGGGAAAGGAAGGGGGGCTTTCAAATCATATTAGGGGAAGGGGGAGGGTAACGTTGCGGACTTACTGAAGAAAATAGGGGAAAAAAATAGAAGGGAAAGAATGAGGAATCAAAATAGAAAAGAGAGGGATAAGGAAGAACATGAATATAGACCACTGTGGATGTGGAAATAAAATTGGTGGTGCTAGAGATGATAACAATAAAAACTGTAAGAATGACAATAATAAAAACAATAATAGGAACAGCAGTGATGACTGAGGGGCGGGGGGAGAAATCACACATAAACAGAGGGGGAGATTGTGATAATGGGGATAGAGTGGAGATGGCGGGGCAGACGGAACAATAACAATGCAAGGGGTGGGATGGGGACGTTAAGGGGCATGGGTAAGAGGGAAGGGAGGGTGGGATGAGTGATGACTGACAGCTAAGGGCAAGAATGAGAGGGTCAGTTTTTCCATAATGATTACACAAGATGAACCAGTTCTCCTCATTAACACCTCCGTTAGACTTCACATTTCTGTACTCTGCAGTTGTTAGGATCCTCTCCTTTCCAACGAGGTACTTATGCCAGAAATAGTTTCTGTTCCATTCCCTCTATGTGTGAGCTGCCATCTCACCCACCCTGAAGAACCTCTGCCTCAAACTGTACTTTGATGCAGGATGTGGCAGGAGCGTTGTCGACTAGAGCCAAGGTCACCCATCTTTGTGATGTTCATCTTGCTTCAATGTCCCACCTGCTCTCATCCTATATGACCTGGATACTTGTATTGCTGGCTTGAAATGATTCAGAGCGATCCCTGAGAGAAGGGTGCTGGGCCGGGGCATGTTACTTTTACTTTTCCAACTAAAGAGCAGAGGCTTGTATAACTTCCCCCACCTCCTGGAATTTCCTTCCAAATCTCAGATCCTGATCAGTTCCATTCACCCCCTCCCATCAATGCTCAGTCAGAGTGAGGCACCACTCTTCGTATCGAGGATCTGGGGCACTGGCGGGGCGTAGGCTGAAGTCACATAGGGCCTGATTATGACCTTGGGCATTATATCCTATGGAACTTGTAATATGGCCGATGGGATATCCGTCACATTTGTGATGAAGTAATCCCCGCCACCAAGGTCGTAATCAGGCCCATAGTCCTCAAGAGAGTGACCTCACTGAAATGGAGACTGGGCTAGATGTGGAAGAAGCAGCATTGTACTCTTTTAGCTCAGAGATTTTCAACTTCTAGTCTTGTAGGTAATGTAACTTGCCAGTACCAGTGCTTTCTTTGAGCCGGTACTTGCTGCTGGGGGTCCCTGGCCCTCATTTTTGGAGACCAACACTTATTTTTCCGAGTCAGACACTTACAAAGAGCAAATGAGGGAAAAGTGCACAATGTGGAAAGGTGGAGGAACAGAAAGATGAAAAAAACATCAAAAGTGAGAAAACAGAGGCCTGTGAGAGTAAGATAAAGGGGTAGGGAGTGTCTGGTGGATTAAAGAGGCATAAGGTGGATTTAGGACTACACAGCCTTAAAATTTGGTGCTCAGACATTTAATAACGCTGGCCTCAGCCTCCTGAGCAGAGATTTGGGCACTGGCTCTCATTCTTGTACATGTTAGGCACTGGCCAGTACCCATGGAGCCCATTCTACCCTAAACGGTTAAAGTACCAGTGTCATTAATACTGCACAACAATTGTCTTCTGGAATAATAAATACTGAAGAAGTCTCACTCCCCTTGGCCTCTTTTTGTGCTTGTTCAGATGCCTGTTGGTTACCTTCTTAACTGCCTGCTTGGATTGCTTGTCCTCTGTGGGTCACCTTACCAAGAGCAATGCTGGTGTTTCTAGCAGGTTGTCTGGAAAAGGGAGTGTTAGCTTGAGATGTGTGGGAGTAGAATTCGTAGACAGACTGCAGCACAAATGTACAATGCAGAAGATGATTTGGAATCTTGCAAAGGCAGATTTTCCAATGCCTCTAAGACTCTCACTTTCGCTCCCTTTCCCCTTTCTTCCCATATCATACTGCCCCGTTATAGACCCAGTTGATCTTTCTTTACCCACTCCAACAGCCCCATCCCCTCATAGCCATTGAGTAATGAGCCACCTTATTCTGGTGCAGCTGTTTTCCATTGTTTACTGCAGGATCTCCTTTATGACATGATACTGAAATACCGTGTTTCCCTGGTCTCCAGTCTCTGCCACAGTGCCGACATGTGAATACCGAGCTCAACCAAACTGCACCAGGAAAGTTAAGGCTTGACTCAGTTTAAAGGGGCACATCACCAGGCCCATCTGGATTTTGCGTTATGATAGATCACTTTTCTGAGTGACGCTCATACACCCTGTGACACAGTGCAGAGCTTCTTAGGGGCATATTTACAAGCCCCTAGCACCACCTTGCGCCGCCCTAGCATCACTTTTTTTTAGGCTAATGCGGCCTTAAGGACGCCTGTCTCCCATGTCATATTTACAAAGTGGCGCAATGCTTGCATTGCGCCACTTTGTAAAAGCCTTGCGCCACATTATGCCTGTGTTAGGCATAATGTATGCCAGGGGAGCATTCCGATGGAAGGAGGCCCGAAAAAATGGCACAGTGAAATTTACAACATTTTACTGTGCCATTTTTCTGTCATTTTTAACGCCTGCTCAAAGCAGGTGTTAAAATGCTGCACCCTTTTTAATCACTGGCCCACTGTGCTTTGCTGCACTAGCTTCAACATTTTTGACGCTAGTGCAGCAAAGCGCCACAATAGCGCCACAAATTTGACACTATTCTCCTAACGACCGCCGTGGTGCATCATTTTGTAGATACAGAGCAACCATGGTGTTGTTAGGAGGGGCAGGGGTGACGCAAGCAAAGTGGCCCATCAGGACCGATGCGCCACTTTCTTGTAAATATGCCCCTTAGTTCTGATGGATACTTTTACCTTCAGATTCTTCACTTCTTAAATATCTGCAGGTACCGGACTGGCTCCGAAAAGCTTGCAATAGCTCTTTTGTGCCAGGAGGTGGCATCAGCTCCCTCTAGCTGTTGGTTGAAATAAGGATACCATGTCACTAGTGCCATACAGCGCCACCCGACACTCAACAAAAAATTGCTTTTTTTTCCTTGTCCTTCGATGCAGATGCGAAGCTGCTCTCTATTAAGTTCTCTTTTTCCCATCTTTTTCCATTGCATTAAGGATCTCTCATCGTAAAAAGTCAGACTTTAAGCTTTTCTGCTGCTGCCACTGACAGACACCCGTTTATGCCTTCCCACAAGGTCTTCCTGTAGTGGTAAGGACAGGTGAATGACCCCAATCATGTAACAAATGCAATCTCAATTACAGTTGTATTTTATTTGTGTGGTTAATAAAAACCATTACATAAAGTCATTAAATTCACATAATAAGAATAATGTGGTGTAATTGCAATCCTATCTTTTCGAAATCGACGTGACAGAACATTGTGCCACTTCCACATGAACCATTAAATACACATTATAAAAGTACACAGTGTTCATGCTTAACATAAACCTAGTCTCAATCTGTTAAAACCTGTGTGTGAAGACATAATGTTCATGTAAAACAATGTCAATTCCCACGAAAATGCATGGAATATGTAAAGTGCTATAAAAATTGCTGCAAGTAGCTACCTCTCTTACCGTCCATAGGTGTCAAAATGGAATAGATCTCAATCCGTTTAAAACATGCATGTCCAGACACCGGCCTCATAAAAAAACAATGTTGAATTCCCTAAAGTGCACTAAGGGAGTAAAGTGCTATCACGATTACCACCTCTCAGACCACAGCCGGGTTTCACCAATGCATTCTTTCGAGCCCTGGCATGCATCCCTCCACACAGCGCCTCCATATGCCGCACGCTATAAATGTTTGGTTGACCAATTGATAAAAAAACAGCCCTGGGCCCTTTTGTTATTGTAAAGCGAGTAAATCACGGTGCAATCGTACTGGGTTTTAGGTGTCTTACTGGGCCCCAAATCCTCCAGGATTATGCACAATTTCGTAACAAGTCAATAAAAAAGTTCACCAAAGATTCGCTATAAAGTGCCTGGTTAGTGTATTATTCACAGGGGGTGCTATGTTGCTCAATGACTTCTCAAACGCCTGCATGAATTTCACAAATCTCTCGGCCAAAATTAGGTGCTCTGCTGCGAGACAGGCGATTACAGCTGGTCTGCAGGAGCCTATGCACAGTGCCTGAATGTGGGTTTTAAAAAACAGCATGCCTTTGTTTCAACAAAATCGGGCAGATGCAGACAACATGCACTGTTGCTTTGCAGTAGGATTGGCAGAGCCTTCATAGTGCCTTGGCGTTTTTTCTTCTCCTTACAGGTATGCTGTGTGAGGTTGGCAGTCCTCCTAACCTATATTGGATGAGTTTTGATTTGACATGTTTTGACATACAAATATTTGTGATTGCTTCCGGTTCCAGTTTAACATAGTTACTTCAGACCAACCAGGTATGAGAATGTGAAGCCAGTTTTTGTTTATCTGCTAGCCATGATATCTGATGCACCACTATCCTTTTAAAACTTGCAAAGGTGATGGGGGTTGCCCACGACTCAGTTACCTGTCGGTTCTGTAGAGATTGATCCAGATAGGCCCGGGCTGAAGATTGGCCATCAGGTTTAGTTATTTCTCTCGAAGTTCATTTTCCAAACGAGTCAGCTTCTGCGGCACGTAGCTTAAAGCAGGTTTTCAAGAAGGTGCCTTATCTTTCCAGGGTTTGATTAAAAAAGCCGAATTAATCCAAATTTGTGCTGGAGAGGTGTTTTGAAGGGCGAAAAATCTTTAATAGGTACTCACTGCAAGTGTTTCCAGCAAGTCGGAGCCGTTTACGAGCATGACATCTGATCCATAGGTTATAGTGGCAGCAGTCTAGCGCAAATCATTTTCACCAAGGTGTCGAGGGAGGAACCAGAGAAATGTTTGGATAGGTTTAAGAACCATATAGTGGGGTGGCTGCTTTTAATTTTGTGGCCTCCTTACGAGGGAGGAAAGTTCCATGGTTGTCCGTGATTACACCCAAATACTTGTAATCCACAGAGGTGTTAAACATGAAAGCCATTTAAATGCAACAGGCCTGTTTTTTTCGTCTTTCTGCCCATAATCATTATCCTTGTTTTCTCGGGATTGATGGTGTGCCTGGTGTGTTCTCTGTTGTTATGCAGTTCGTCCAGAAGCCTTTCCAGACCGACTCTGTATATTAGAAAGGCATCATCTGGGTAAATGAGACATTGATTGCCTCCATGTTTTGTGGTATGTGCATCCACTTCACCTAGGGCTGTCCAGAGAGCCACCAGAAATATGTTGGTGAGCAGGGGGGTAAGGACACTGTCAATGTCTATATTTGCCATTACAGGCATGTGCCACCCCACAATTTTACCTGAAGCCAGATATTTGAGTACATGGTGATTATGATATTCAGTAGATGGGGAGGAATTTTCCTTGTTGCTATCTTCTGCCGTAAGATATTACATGGAACTGAGTCAAACGCCACTTTAAAATCCAAAAAGCATAGATATAGCAAGGATTTTGATATTATCGTTTTACCAGCTAGCATTGCCAGGGCCAAAAGGTTTGCAGTAGTGCCCAACCACTTTCTAAACACTGTTTAATGGGGTGGGGGTGATAATATGACTTTCCTCTGCCCACTACTCAAATTTGCATAGTAGGAGACATGCGTAGTACTTAGCCTCATTGTCCACCAGGGAAACTGGTTGATAATTTACCGGGTCTGAGTTTTTCCCTCCTTTATATATTGGGTGAATTACTGCCCCTCTCCAGCACTTCGGTATATGTTCAGTGGAGATACAGTGGTTAAATAAAGGTATTAGTGGGGACACCCAATATTCCGATTGTTTTGAAACATTTGTTGTGGTAGGCTATTTGGCCCTGGGGACACATTTCATCATCCCCTGTTGCTTACATCAGTAACCTGTTTGCTGGTGTAAGCTGCAATTTATATAGATGGAGAGGCATAAGATTCCATATTTCGCAGATTTAAATATTCCATATCTCTGATGATTTGTACTGCAGGGATTCCTGCTGCAATGGGTTTTTGCTGAGTCATTGCATGGGCACATTGGACCTTGATGATGTGGTCTTCCATTGGTGCTTTGATATGTTTGCAGAGTTTGCCATGGGGTGTTCGCAGTAGCTTTTACTTATGATCTCTGAAAACCTTTTTATATTTCTCGAATTTGCAAGCAAAGAGGAGTGTCGCCCAGTAGTTGTCATGGGCAGTGCATTTGAGTGCCGATATTTCCTTCTTATATGTCTTCTGGGTGGCTGCAATTCTTTGCCTTAAGTTGGCCTCAGATGGATTGCACTTAAAGGCTCTAACCTGTTTGTACAGTTCCTTTTTAATGGACCTTAGGAGTGGCGGGACTCTGCTCCAGTCTTCTGTTTCATGTAAGAACAAGTGCTCTCCGTGAGTGTGTTGGAAGCTCCTCAATCAGATTCTTGACTACCAGTTCCCAGCCAGGTTTTCCATGATTCATTGGCAACACTCACCAAAGTCCTTTGCTGTGGCACCTTTCCAGTTTAATCTCTTTTGGCAAGTGGTTGGTGATTCAAAGCCAGAGTCTAGGCTTTTTGATTTCTATTGCTTAACTGCAGGGTTTGTGGATTATGATCGCTTTCTGAGCGAACATCTATCTTGAAAGTCTCCAGGTATCCAAAGAAGGAAATGCAAATAAAGGTATAATCTATAACCGAGCTGATTTCAGAGTAGTGTAAGTGGGCTCCAGGGGCTCATCCTCGCTTGCTCTTCCATTCACTGATCTGAGACCAGCTTGCAAGCATACCTTCAGGATCTTCTCCCTGATGTGATTGAGTCTTTTAATCGAAGGTATCATTTGATGAGGGATTTTTCAAAGATCATCTTGTACCAATAAAGTCTTGTCTCCATAGCTGTTAGTGAATAGATTTGAGTTAAAGTAGCTGGTTAAGATCATGTGTATCCCAACATGATTTTTGGCTTAGATCAGTTATCTTTGACTCCAGTTTTGGTATAATCTCACGTTTTAAATGGAGGCGTGGGTGGATGGAGATATTTATTAATATGAGGGGTGCCTTGCGGTCACACACCCAGTTGGAAACAAGTACAGCCATGATCCAAGGTTCATGTAGAGCAATTTCTTGTGTATCAACATCCATATCTGAGGCAATATAAATAGTCAAGATGCCTTTAGGTCTGCCTTTTGCACTCGTTTTTAGCGCCGGTGATTGGAACTCCAAATACCCGATCAAGGGGATTGCGGTTGTACTCCAAGTTACCTGCAGCATAATCACATTCAATTTTTTCAAGCACGCAACTACTTCTACATCGTAGGCCAAATTGCTCAAACCTCTTACATTCCAAGAGCATATCTTCGGGTCAGTGGAGGGACTGGGCATATGCGTGGCAGGAAGTCATTTTCTCGGTCGATTAGTTAACTCCATTGGCAGCCATACCAGTCTGTCTCCATTTTGCTGATTTTATTCGGCCTGCTTTGCCTCCCTGATGTACTTTCCAGCCTTATTGTTGTATTACTGGGCTGGTTACTGCTGCCTGTTGCATTTCTTAGAATTGAGAAGGTTTCATTTGAGCACCTTTTATTGTGACTGGCTGTTGTGGTTGAACTGCAGAGCTGTACTCAATATGCTTCAGTCCCATATCTTGTTAGCTTTATTCCTCAGTTATTGAAGTGATCCTTTTCTTGCCACATTCGAGCTGCTTGTTCAACTGTTGACCATGTTATTAAAGCTGGTTGCTTTGATTGAGTGCCTCGCAGTGGAAGGAATGCAATAGATTACATGTCCCCACTGGTTAAATGTGCCATGGCTTCCAAGTAACCTCAGGATATTTCCCCTGTTTGATATATTGTGGGGACCTCTCGATACATATTCTGGGTAGATTAAGATCTTATGTCCTGGCTGCACTTTGTGATGAAGCAACACCCAGGGGTGCATTAGGGGTTACCTCTGGAGTTGTGAGTTGTGCATTCAGGCCTAAGCTTCTCTGAGGGGGGTGGGAGGATTATCCGCTGGACGTTTGTGGTCAATTGCCTGAACTTTGTAGGCTTACAAGTAAGACGGTTTGTGGCGGTGAGGATTTTTCAAAATGCTTGTAATGATTATTTTCCAATGTGAAGTGGGATTTTCAAGAAGTTCCCCTCTGGTACTGTGATTTTCCACAAGTGCTGATATTCTGCCGAAGCTGCAGACTCTTTTGTTTCAGAGGCTTTTGAGTTGCTTGAGCAGTTGTAATTATCACACTAACAGGAGACATGATGTTATCCTTCCCTGTAGTGGTGGTGAAATAGTGTTCAGATCTTTGCCGCTCATTTGATTGATGTCTGTTTGTTAGGATGGTTGCAGCTTTAATATGCTGACAATTTATGTTAGTCTGGACATGTACCTCCATGAACCTGTTCCTATGACGAAGGGGGCACTTAGTCTCTGTTGAGTGGCTTCAAGTATTGTGCCTGGGACTTGAGATATGTCCTTGAATGTTGTGTTCTTTTTTCAGATTGGATATATTTTATTGGATAATCTATGAGCAACAGAAGTTGGTTGCCTAATAATATGTTTTTTTCTTGCTTTCCGCAATCTTTTGCATTCTCGCTTTGTTGGTGGGTTCCATTGGATGGAACATGCCATTGCAGGTGTTAGGGGGCTTTTCCAGGAGGGCTGCATTGTGCATCAAGCTCAGTGCACACCATATTGTCTGTAGTTTTAAGGGTTTCTATTTCGGGAGTTGTGTCTGTCCTCTTGTTATTACCAGTCTATGCCAGAAATCTGGTTGAGCATGTAACAAACGCAGTCTCATGCACACTAAGGCAAAAAAAGGTGCTGGAGGCAGAACTCTTTATGGCAAGCAGGCACAACAAGTGTTGTCTTCAATGCTGTTACCATTTGAAGTTGGATCTGAAGTCAAGCTCTTCTCCATCTTTAGAGAAGGAAAGAAAACTTAGGAAGAGAAGACAGGGTGACTCAACACATAGATACCGCCCTTGCTCAACAGGTAAATTTGCTTGAAGCTCTCCACCTCCAGCAAAGTCCTCCTGGGAGCTGTAGCCTGAGGACTTCACTACACCCGAAGAACCCTTTACTGGTAACCCCAATCCATGTATCAGCTCTTGCACAGGTTTCTTTGCCAGTTCCTGCTTCAGATCCTTTGCTTGCTCTGGCCCGATGCAGTTCCTGGCTCCAGTGGCTCCTCCAGCCTACCCAGAGGTCCTTCGCCAATCCAGCACAGTTTCTGCCCACCTTCTTTGCACTGTTCAGAAATACAGTTGTTGCCTCTGGCGTGACTACAGACCCCATGGTTCCATTCAGGCTCCAACTGGGTTAGCAACCGCAGGTTCTCACTCAATGCCAGTTTACCCCAGAAGCTCTCCACAAGGTATGCCACTTGTGCCATCTGTGCCAATCTCAGAACGGTCACTGGCACCAGCATCCCTCAAGATAATGTTAGTCAGGTCTCTCCATTGATAGAACTACTGCAACTGGAGACACCACGGAAGAGAACCTCAAGTGCCAGCGTGCACAAGTGACCAATGTAATGCAGGAAAGCAGCAGATGTAGCAGGTGAAAAACAGCCTGGAATGTAACTCAAGCTCCTTCCTGAAGCACTGGAATCATATCCTTAATGTTCTGAATCTTCTGGGAAGGAGGGGCTGTTCCAAAAATGAACGCCGTTGTGATGAGGTTGAGAGGTAAGCACAACAACTGGCCAAGAAGACCAGATATGGGGATGAAGCCCAACCTGTATCTACGCCAAGGCAAAAATATGGGCAAACCACGAACATCTTTATATCAGATTCTGATCATATTTGGATGCCACAAATCATATCATATGATGATGATAGCAGTGAGGCTGACAATGTGCTACCACATGCATCCCTGGACATGGCAGACTATTTGGCACTCCAAAACGCCAGCAAGATGGTACCTTTCTGGATACAGGCAGGGAGTGCCCGTAGGACTGGCACCCCCTGGAGGGAGCCTCCTTTAATTCAGTGCTAACAGAGGTGGTGGAGATACTTTCCTTCTCACAGTAGAGGCAAAATTCTGACTGAAATCTTGCAGCCTGCTTTGCTGTCATCCAAACCACTGCTTCCATTCAATAATGCCTAACTGGAGCCAACCAAGGTGGCTAGTGATAAACCAACATAGGCCCCAGCAGTGAACGGACTGATATGAGACAGGTCCATGAGATCCTGATTTTCTGTGCACACACCGCCTGACAGATTGTTTGGTGGTATGAGCTTCCTCATGCTCTAAAGAAAAAACAGTAGCATTCCCAGCTGCACCTCCAAGGAGGACTCCAAGAAACTAGAGGCCATGGGAAAACGCATATTTTCAGCTAGGAGTCTGGCTCTGTCTTCCATGAATGCCACAGGCCTGTTACCCATTTACACTCATGCATTGTGGGAGATGGCACACGTCATGCTGAGCCTGCCTGACTACTAGAGGACAACTTCGCTAAGGTGGTCAGGACTGGTTAGGATGTAACCAGACAGATCCCCAGGGAAGGCCTTGGCCTGGTTTCGATGGCCAGGGCCATGGGCTCTTCGGTCGCCCTAAGAAAATACCCCTGACTGGGGTCCACTTATTTTTCAGATGACGCAAAAGCTAGCCTGAATTGACATACCAGTCGATGCCTCTCAGCAAATTGGGGAAAAAGTGGACTCAGCCTTGGAAAGATTCAAAATGAGCTGAGCAACTGCCAAGCCCTTGGCCTAATGTCCCCAGCCCAAAGCTTCCATAAGTAATAGAGGGAGTTTTGGGGTTACTTTAAATGGCTCTCCTTTTGCCAGCATCAGCCTTCCCACACTAAACAGCAGCATGACCTACTTTGTAGGCACTGCAGAGCCTTGGGAAAGACTGCAGGCAGATAGGCTCAGAAACCCTCCTACCAGTTCTCTCCTACAGGGAACACACACAAGCATTTGGAGGAAGGACATCATCTTTTTCTCCAGGTCTGGAAGGAATCTGTGATGGATCAGTGGGGCATACAAATTATTGAAAGGGTATATGCTGTTCCTTTTCAATATTCCCATTGCCCCCATGATCCCGCCACCTCAGACTCTTCTTTTAGAGGCCTACATTTGGATTTTCCAACTTTTGCAAAATGGCATGTTGAAATTGGTTCCAGAGCAGAAAATTGGGAAGGGGTGCTCTTCTCTGTATGTTCAGGTTCTCAAGAAAGATGCCGGTCCGCATCCAGGCATGAACTACAGAGTCTTAAGCTTTTACCTGCACTAGGAGAATTTAAAAATGCTGTCCCTAGTTCAGGTTCTCAGTGCTGAAAGCAAAAGACGGAATGGTGTCCTTAACTTGCAGGGTGCATACTTCCATTTACCGATTCTGTAGTCACACTGGAGGTACCTGAGGTTCATGGAAGGCTCTACTCCCTATCAGCTTTTAGTTCTCCTATTTGTACTAACATCAGCCTTCATGATCTTAACCAAGGTAATGACAACATTTGAAGTACATCTTTGCAGATTGGGGATCTCAGTGTTTCCTTATCTAGAGGAATGACTGTTCTAAGTGGGCTCGCTGCATCTGGCGTTGGAACACCTGAAGCCACGGCATTGCTGCTGTTCAACATAGGTTTTTCTATAAACCTTCCCAAGTCACGCCTACAGCCCTCTCAGCGCCTCCTATACTGGACACAGAATCCCCATGAACTTTCTTTCTTTCCCAGACGATTCAGAACATTAGGGGTACAATTCCAAAGCTTCAGGGGGGAGTTAGAGTTCCAGTCCCCGAGGTGCTCCACTTACTAGAACTGCTAGTTTCTTGCATTGCATTAGTCTTTAGTCACTCATGCACGCTGGCACATGAGATTTTCTTCAGTGGTGTCTCTGGCTGCAGCAGTCCCAACACTGGTGAGACCTAACTAACATCATCAGGATTTTCCTGAACACTGCATCATATCTTATCTGGTGGTCAGCTGAGGACAGCAATACACATTAGAAGCCCTTTTGCACACCACCAGCAGTGGCCACAGTAGAGGTGAATGCCTCCAGCTTAGCGTGGGGTGTGCATCCAGAGGAACTGGAGATGAGAGGCTTCTGGTCTCTGGCAGAGCTAAAGTTACAATTATCAATTTGCTCGTGTTGAGGGTAATTTGTCTAGCCTGAAGGGTTTCCTGCCAAGCCTTTTTGGTCAATCAGTCCAGATCCTGACAGATAACAATATTGTGTTGTGGTATGTAAACAAGTAGGGTTGTTTGGCTCCTCATCTCTGTCAGGAAGCTCGAAGATTCTGGGCCTGAACAAAAAAGCATGACATCTGGCTGGTCAAAATCATCATGACTCTCTGAACATAGGAACCGGCAGCCGGCATCATCTTCTGACTACAAGTGGCGTCTCCATCCAGAGGTAGATCCAGGAAATCTTTCCCCTGTAAGGCACTCCTCTGGTGAACCTTTTCACCACTTGTGAAAAAGCTCACTGCCCACAGCTCTACTCCCTTTCAGGTTCCAGTGCAAGGAGCTTTGAGGGATATGCTTTGCTTGATGTAGATTTTATTTTATTTCACTATGCTTTCCCCGCCGCCTACATCAGAGATTCCTTAAGTATTTAAGAAGCTGCAGCAGGACTGTGCCCAAATCATTTAGATTGCTCCAAATTGGCCAAGGAGAGTGTGGTATGAAGAGCTACTGCAAATCTCCCTCTGCCCCCGGCTCCGCCTATCTCTCTGAGCGGACCTCCTCTCCAATTTGGAGGGCAGGTTCTCCAGTCCAATCTCCAGAGTTGCAACCTTCATGGCTGAAGCTTCAGCAGGGACAGCTGAGCTCCTTTACCTGCCTTTGGAGGTATTTGACATTTTCTTGTCAGTTGTTTGTTGCTCCTCTACCGAGTCGGTTTATGCTGAATGGTAGCATCACTTTGTTGCTTGTTGTTCACGTGAGAAATTGTATCATTTGAGGCAGGGCTTTCAGATATTTTAGTTTTTGCTCTTTAGTTGACCCAGCAAGTTTCTGCAGTGAGCGCAGTTAAAGGTTATCTTGCAGCCACATTGGCATTCACCTGTTTTCCATGTTAGCATTCTCTATTCAAGTTCCCTTTCATTTTGAGATTTCTGAAGGGGCTAACATACAAGTTTTATCCTCGTGCAGTTCTAGCAACCTGCTTTAAATGAAAGGTATTTACAAAATAAGTTTTTGCCCAATAATACTGGCATGACGAGGCATGCAGATGTAGGTGTCACATTGAATAGTTTGGCCATGGGCCCCCACACCTCATTAGGCATGCACTTGCTGCAGAGGGCAGCACTCCATGATGGATTCCTGGTGGTGCACTATAAATTCACCGGAGTGAGCACAGCCAAATTTCTGGGACTTGTGTTTTTAATTGTTTATATTTGTATTTTAACTATTAGGTTCCCATTCCTTTCTGTCCTGAGGAGGCCCTAAAGAAACAGGGCCGAAACGCATTGACACTATTATTGTGGAGGACTTGAACAATATATGTAATCTGACCGAACGTTACATGGATGGTCGTAGCTAACAAATGTATAGTGGCACTGCACCCCATGATATGCTAACATCCTACAGCTACCTCTGTACAATTGGACTGGCTACTATAACGAAAAGCACAACCAAGAAAGAAACGTTGAAGAAGGAGTTAATGTTTAAGTGATTATTTCTGTTTGTATCTATATTAGATGTTTGATGTCAAATTTGTTTTTAAGAAGATTTATAGATAAACCTAGGGACTATGAGTGTGCCTTGAACACCGCTCCTGTGACTAAGTAATAAATAAAACTTATTTTGTAGTGCCATTTGTGTAGGATTTCCAGTGATTAATTTGGGTTTTTACTGTGGTCAAAATAATATTGTTGTTTTTTTCCGGGCAAATCATTATACATTTTACTGAAATGGGAAGCAGGCAGAGGTCAATGAGGACTTTAGATGAGTTTTGCTGGTGATTTCAAGGCTGCAGTTTGGTCTTGTACTGTTCCTCTCATAAGTGAAACGATTAAATCATAACAATAGCCCTTCATCCCACGTATTCGTACCATCACTGCAAGTGTAAAAAAGAGTTGCTAATATTCTGTAATTTACTGGTACTCATTCTGTAAGCCTCGCGAGCATGGACGGCGCAGTTTGGTTTGTCATGATTCAGTGATCCAACAATTATGGCAGATTTCTCCATCAAACAGTTAACTCACTGAGCCATCTTTCCAGCTACATGAAATATCTTAAACATGAACGCCTGACATTTGTCTGTTTTTATAATATTTAGTTAGTACTTTTGTTTAATCTCTGCGAACATTTTATGCTAATTTTCGATGTATTTTAATTATTTTTTTTATTTTTATTTTTTAAATGATGGGTAAGACAAAAAAACGTAACAAGCTACCCTCTCCCGCCCAAGTAAACAGAAACTGTCACTTAGAAGTAATTACACAGCCATCCCTCTCTGGTAAAACTTGGACATGGGCGGGTCAAGTCAAACACTCCCATTACTGAAGTGGGAAAAATAGGTCCCTCGCGAAGAAAGGCGGTGTTTCTTAACTTCACCTATGGTGCACTTTCACTTCATGGACGAATGCGATGGAGGTAGACCTTCCGCACAAGATGGGCGGGACTTCCGGCTGCAGAGAATTGTGGTTTTCCCTCTGCTAGTCTGGCCAGTTGTACCTTTGCACTGCAGCAAGGACGGTAACACGGTCAGAGTGCTCAGCACCCTCGCCTGTCTCTTCCCCGCTGCTATACGTCCCAGTCTGTGTCTTGGGGCTGCAGGAAATGAGGTTCACGTGGCGCGGCTGGCTTTAAATTAAGCGCTTCCGACCGGCACGCTCGAGGGCTCGCGCAGCAGCGAGAACATTCCCGCTGCTATGCTGGGGCCCCTTACCGCCGCCCCCCCCCCCCCTTGAATATTGAAAAAGCCTCGGCTTTGTACTTTTGTACTTGAAGAAGCTGGCAACGTTTATAGCGCGCCCACTCATTAGTTTTACCTTGCCTTGAGTGCTCGAAGTAGGCTGCCAGGTAGTGGCAGGGCCTTAGCTTGGTCAGTAAGGTGTTGGGGGGGGGAGTTTGGGGCAGAGCTTCGCATTTGCCCAACAATCAGGCTGGCATATAACGTTCTAATGCGCCATAGGGCAAGCAGGGTGCATGAGAGGGTCCAGGAGAAATGCGGATTGGTTAGAGAGCTAGGAGAGAAAACAGCATTTTGTAAAATCACCAACTGTTTCGAGGACTTTCAAAACAAAGAGTGATTGAATGTGTGCGTTGTTGTCTATGTATAAATTCCTGGTGAAATCAGAAAATACATTTATAAGAAGGGTTTACCCCCCCCCCCCCCAAACCGAAACTACACCCCTGGGAATGACAGCTGCCAATCATTGTAAACGTATTGCATAAACAGGAAAAAAGTGCACGTATATTTAACTTCAATAATCTCCAATATAAATACGCTATTATTTTAATCCTCAGCAATCAGCTGGTAGCTCTCAAGGATGTTCAACAATCATAGGTAGGCTTCAGTATGTTTCTCGCTTGTGGAAATGGCATCCTTCATTGGCCCTTGTTCTTCACTACATGCCAAACGGACCTGATCACTTTGCTGTAATACACCTCGATGGGAGATTAAAACATCTCTTTTGTGTTCTCCCGTAATTGCTTTTGAGTAGAACTTCTTAAAATGTGTGCAGTGAGGGAAGCCCCTCAGTTATCAGACAGTAGATGCTCCAGGTTTGAGATCCCTCCCAGCGTTCAGTCCTGCACGACCTTCTCTGTAATTCAAAATTCTGTACAATCCTTCTTCAGCTATTGCCTTATCCGGTTCATCTCCCATAGCTCCCATAAAACAATAAGCTCACACAAAAGAAACATTGGGGGTAAAAAAATGAACAACAAAAACCTAGAGCACTACCCTAAAACAGAAAAGCAACTAAACAAGCACTGACAAAGCCGTCAGGTCAGGTCTTGCCTTCGCCAGTTATCGTGCTGCCAATGCAAGCGGCCATTCTGATTCATACCCCATATCATTACATTTTAACCCTTTCGTATTCTACAATATGAATAGCTAAGCCCTGGACTCTGGATTATAAATCTTTTTTTGCAGAGAAAGTGTATCGGACCATAGTGATTTTTCCACAAACCGCATATCTTACCAATTTTTTGGGTAGCCCCCAGTTAGTTAAATAGCTTTTTCAGCCAGAATGCAGTAATTAACATGATCAGTGCTGGGGGTTTATATATGGTGGTGATAATCTCTTCCACAAACAGGCCACTTCTCACTCAACCACAACAAGTCTCAGACCACAGAGAACTTTACAATATCTTGGGAGGGCGGGGGGAAGGTGAGCAGGGGGTTTTATCTCCTCACTTCTCAAGTTCCAAGCAGAATGACTCTAACACTATCCAGTTGAGAGTTCGCAATTGCAGATAGACTGGCAGATGGATCTTCCTCGAAAGGGCTGATCTTAGGGCAGTCCAAAATGTTTGAATGAACGCCCTTCCATCTCAAACATATATCCTCCCTAGTTTGCCCAAATCTACTGGACAGAAGGTGACTATTTTTAACAATAAAATGATTCTAAAGCATTCAAAGATGGCTGACTGAATGTGCACGTGCGATGGTAATTTCTTGAATGTTTCAGAAATAATGTAAGATTGTTTTTCATTCCAAGAGGGCATATTAGAAACATCAACAATCTTCGAATGGTAAAAATGCTAAAATATTGACAGAACATTTCGAGAAGGCCAGTCATTTATGCTAAAGCAGACATATGCATGGGTGGTCTACTTGGAATGATTTTTGCTATGGGTATGGCAAAAAAAAATTCCAAATGGTCGACTTTACATGTGCACACACGCGTAGCCATCTTGTAATATAAAGTTTGTTGTATTTATCACAAAAAAACATTCCTAGATGCCGTCCATGCATGCAGACACAAAGGCGGCCATCTTAGAATAAAATATACATATATGTGTGTGTACGAAAATGCGCACGCATATGCATCCATTATGCAATTGTTTTGGCATATTTTATTATTTTACTGTTTCAAGGTGGCCAAGAGCCATGTTGGATCAGTAAAATAAGACATTTAAGTTCCTTTCATTGAGATCTTGTTTGCAGTGTAAACAAAAGCAGCAACTTTTCCGCAAATATTTAAAAGCTATTCAAGTGCCCTCTGCAGTTTAACATTTTCAGCGTTAACTTTTACGGTGGTTATAGACGTGGGTTATTCCGGACAAGACCCGTCAGGTCGGACAACCCACCCCTCGCCCCCACTGCACCCCCAACGGTGGTGCGGCAAACAAGGAGCCGGTCAGCAGTAGCGTCCGTGGGAGCTCTCCTGCACGGCGATTGTCAACCCATGTCCTCTATGCGCCCCGTACTTTGTCAAGTTCCGGTGGGCACCCACGCACTTTGTACACAGTGCATTCCGCTTGCATCCACCAGTCCACTCCGGCTGTCCAGAGTACCAGCTGCCGAACTTCCCCACATCTGTAAAAAAAACAAAAAAAACATATTAAAGTATGCATGGGTGGCCAAGCATACCAAGATGAGTGAGTGGGTCATTTGCAGTGTGTGTGAAGCTGCCAGGGCCTCTCAAAACAAACAAAGGCCAGACCTAAAACATAAATCGAATCAAATAAAACATGTAAATAAATATGCCTACGTAAACAAAAGTAAATACACGGCAAAGAAGGTAAAGCAAACTATAAGAAACCAAGACAGCTGTTCAAACACAAACTCCTAGACTCTTTCTCCATGTATGTTTGTAAATAATTCTACTCCCTGCCTCTGAGCGCTGCCTTTCCCTGACCCACTCTCCGGCAGCCTTAGCCTGACGCAGCCCGCAAAGAAACAGGAAGTGCCGGGCCCTTAATAACATCTGGAATACCCACTGGTTACCCTTGAATTCACTCTGATGATCTCACATGCTTCAGGTCTCTGATAGATGTTCAAACTTCTAAGAGCAATAACACCACCGCTATACCTCGGATCTCTCTGGGAAATTATTGGGACCCATCGAATCACTTGAACCTCACCCAAATAGGAACCTCACCCAAATGTCTGGCAGGTCTTTTAGTCCAAATATGAGAAAAACTTCAGCCTATGGCTAGTTTATGAATTAACGCAATTAAGGTGAGTTCCCATCCCTTCTTCAAAAATATGACCATGTAACACAAAAAGTGCTTATCGGATTACCTTATTTTATGTTCCTAAAATGTGACTATGATTCTACTAACATGCGCCGCACACAAGCCCCTCAGTCGTATTATAGGATTATAAAATGACATCACCTATTTTATACCCTCTTTATCATCATGCAATTGATGAATATATTTGTTTTGTTAGATTTAGAGCTAGTACATTGTGCGTGGTGTCACTACACATTATAGAACTGGTAAGTGGATAGAAAAGAAAAGGGTTTTGCCTGTAACATCAATTCTTAAGTATGAGAAGCTTCTTGGGTTGCAGCCTCCCCAGAAACCCTGAAGTGGCAGGACCTTTTCAAAGCACACAACCGTCTTCGGGGTCCTTGATGAGAAACAAACCCTGGTGTCCAGTATGTCTTATGTGTCTAGCCTGGCTGGTATTGGTCACATACAGCTATGCATCTGCTTATAAGTTGGTATGTATACATGTATGTGGTATTTGTTTGGTAGGAACCGAGTCAGAAAGCACTGGTGTGACAAGACCGGTATGCGTCATGGGCCTTATGTGCACACCTGTATGTGTGTTCACCTTGTATAGGTACTTGGGGCCAAGTGTGCAAAGTTTGTTTTACTTTTGCAAATGGCCCAATTCGCAAAAAGGCATTTTTTAAAAATACAAAGGCCAAATAGCAATTTGGTAACCTGTTACTGAATTGCAATTTGGGCTTGCAATTGGGTATTAGGAAGGGGCGTGCTTAGGGCATACGCTCCTAATAACAAATCTCAGTGATATTTATGAATGTTTTGCAACCAAAATGTAGTCGCAGAACATACTCAATTTACCACAAACTTGAAGTTGGTAGTCACCCATTCACAAAGGGCTCCCCTTCCCCTTTGTTAAAGTTTGTAACCACTGCCTACTCTTAAAAAATGAAAAACTTTTAATTTTTTTAAAAGGCATCCTGTTCTGCAATTTAAAAAAAAAGAATTGCTTTACTTAATAACAGTCACAGACATGGTGGTCTACTGACCCCAGCAGGCCACCAATGCTGTGATTTTTGCGATTTCCAGTGGGTCGCAAACCGATAACGACCTCATTAATATTCATGAGGTAGTTTTTGGCTGGGAATTGCAAAATGTGTCAAAGCTACATTTGTACATTGGTGTTTCTGATTACCAAATAGCCAACCGAAAATAAATTGCTATTTGGGGATCACAAACGATTACCATCGTATGTCTGGCCCTTGATTCGTTAGAAAGCACAATGTCATTGTGTGCATTTATCACCCGTGTATGTGCGTGCGGGGGGTGCGGGATTTCCGTTGTGGCTCGTGGAAAGGACTGCGGGAATGTGAGATGCATCCTTGGGTGAACGGTGAGGCTAGTTTAGATACCTTGAGAGATCTTTTTCTCCTTCCCTCATCCTCCTGCTCCCCGTGAGGATACCCTCCCCCAGCCCACACTCTCATCTCCAGCCGAGCGGAATCATTCTTCCAATGAGGCGCTTGAAACGCGCCCTTCTTACAGTACCGGCACCCCTTAAATCCTGCACAGGCGCGACGTGGACTGCTTATGCGCACAGGGAGAAGCTGCTCGTAGTAGAGGACGCCCCGCCCCCAAGCCTGAGGGATGAGCTGGCGTCGTGGTCCTGGGCACATGATGTCCATGGGGGAAACTCCGGTGGCAATAAAGGTGAAATGCTAATTCCTTGCTTTTTGTCCCAAAAAGCGAAATATGTGCCTTCAGCATTCCTTTGCCTCATAATAATAATGTCACTTCCTGTAAGAAGCCCAAACCCTGCTTTTATATTGTTGTGTACATTTCTCTATTGGTGGTTTCCCTTGTATTACGGATTTTTTTTAGCTCCACTGATGCGCTCTAAACACTAGGACTTTCATTGAAGCAGATTCTGACGAAATATTTGCCAAATTATTAACTACAGTGTCCATAGTGTGTTGTGGCATGGAAATTTGGGCTGTTGACATCTGCTGTGGTGGTGTTACAGATGAAATATTCAACTACAAGGTCCATAATGCAACAGAAACCATAAACGTGAGAGGCCTATTACAACCGAGGGACACACTCGGTAGCAACTAATGGTGGGTTATTGCTGGGTGGCCACGTATTGTGGCCCACAATCCAGCTTTTTAGGATGTACATTTTTGTCTCCAGGGGGGCAGGAGGGACTGTACCAATGGATACATTACTTTACAGCACAAACTGCCATCTGATCAGGTGCTGAAACATTATGCTGCATGAATATGTAATTGCTTACCAACCGGTGAAGCTACATTCCTCTGTTGAGCTGCAAATGGAGTTGTATTGCTGCAAAATGTGAGGAAATGAGGCATGAGAATTTGGCGTATTGAAACCTGTAATTTTGATGCAACAGAAGAACTGTGAAATGTAAAACTCTAAGGTGCACAATAGAAAGGAGGCCAAAAACCGAGTGAGGTTTGTAAAGGTACAACCCTGACATTTACGCTGATTTGCTGATTCACGTTGGATGATTGTTACGTGCACCAATCGATAATTCACGATCAAGCGTTCCTAATCACTGAACTAATTTATTATACTGGTAGCTGCCAATTATTGTCAGTAGGTTCTATAAAAAGCATCAAGGCGCAGCAAAAGGGCCATAAGGGAAAGGTCTCAGTGGTGCGCCGACATTTTAACTTCAATCATTTCTAATCAGAAAGCACCACTTTAACCAGAGGTCAAAGGCTGGTATTTCTCAAAGATGTGCAACAATCATAGACATGTTTCAGTTTGTTTCGTGTTTTTTTCAAATGGTATCGCTCGCTGGAAATGCTGCTCCTTCAGTGCGTGCCAGGGGGCCTTTAGAACTAATGCACGCAAGTGTGAGGTTGAGATCCCCCAATGTTGTTCTCCCAGTGAGGAAAGCCCCCGAGAGCTGGGTTTGCCAGAGTCTGGGAGGGTAGAGCAGGTATACTGCTTGCAGGAGCTTGGAACTTTAGAGCGGGCATGCAGCATCTCCAAGGAGCTCACAGAGCCAACAGGGAAAGTAGGCATGGTGCCTGGGACCCCCAAAAACGCACCAGGACCTTAGTGGTGGCATCTCTGCCTCTCGAAGCAACTGCAAATAGGAGATGGCAAAGGGAATGTGCACCGCCCAGAGCAGGGGTTAGTACAGAGGGACTGCAGTGGAGGAGATCTGGAAGAAAGCTGAAGTGTCACAGAAACCGAAAAGGGAAAGCACCAAAGTGAGAGGCTCCTAAGGGGGGACCAAAAAACACCAGGGCCCATATTTATACTTCTTTTGCGCCGCATTTGCGTCACTTTTTGACTCAAAAGCAGCACAAACGTACAAAATACAATTGTATTTTGTAAGTTTGCGCCACTTTTGCATTAAAAAGTATAAATATGGGCCCAGGACTTTAGCTTAGTCACTAAGATGGGGGGTGGGGAGGGGAGAAGTGGCCTTGAGCTTTAGATTTTCCACCAATCACTCTGCCATAGAATGTTACAACTCATTATAGACGAGCAGGGGGCACGGAGGGGGTTTAGGGGCAGTGAAAAGGGAGAATAGGGTTCTGGGGGCTACTAAGGAAGAGAACATGCAATACCTGGTAAAATAACCAACATTTTTGAAGACTTTCGAAACAGAGAGAGGGAGAGTGTGTGTGCGTTTTTCTGTTTGTATGGAAAAAGTCCTGGTGAAATCCGACAGACGCCTCACCATACCCGACTGAAAGCACCTGTACCCAACTATTTACCAGAAAATAGATTTATTTGGGGGGTGGGGGGTTAACACCTCAATGCCCCCGCCACCCCCGCACCCCACAGCTACGACCCTGCAAGACACCCTGGGAAGATGGGCAGGTGCTTTGATGCGTGTGTACGTCAAGCATCCTGTGGAGTGAGGAGCACGAGGAAGGCCTGTAGTCCCACTGTGGTAAAGATTTGACACTCACGTACATCGGCTGCATGGAGTAGACGAGCTCCTACAACTGTCTGTGGTCAAGACTGACTGCAGGCAATGTACAGGCGCAGTGCGAGCTCCACTGACTGTAGGTGCTCAGGTGCTGAGGGCATCCCTACTTACGCTATACCTGAATCCGAGCTGTAACATGGCCTACCTGAGGGACTGAGATGCTTTTTGAACTTCATCTACTCTTCCTGGGCTGGGTGTGTGTAGTAAACCCCGACCTCAGGTAGAGCGCCCCCTCCAAAGTGGGGGGGCGTGGCCCGTTAGGGCACGGGGCCTCCAAGGCCCGACGTTCCCCTTACGCACCGGTGGTGCACAGGATTGGCCGTGGCTTCCGCCCCCACACCTTGCGAGATGTGGGGGCAGAAGTGCTTGTTGGAGGAATCGTTGAGGCGACGTTGGTGGCCGGCCGGATCCGGCCGCCGTGGACCGGTGGGGGGCTATATAAGAGCCCCCCAAGAAGGCTTGTCTTTCTTCTTCGAAAGCGGCGGCCGGGTTCGCACAGAGCCCAAAGTTATCCCACCCACCCTCTCCTTGATTAAGTTGGGATCTTATGTCCGGCATTGGAAGTTGAGGTATAAAAGTGACTAGAAATAACAGGGGGGTCCCCATGGTTGGGACCCCGGGAGGACACCAGGGATAGGATCCTGAAGTTCTGAGCCAACCGGCGGACATACACACAAGATCAAGGGGTAAGGGAGTTCAGATCGCTTGGGGGGGCCATGGGGCGCCCATCTCTTGGCTGTCCCGGTACACCCCGAGGTTTGATTGTTGTTTGGAGGGGGGGGCGGAACCCAGGGCCTGAGGACAAGGAACGGCGTAGTCAGGGTAACCACCCCTCCTAGGGATACAGGTGAGATATGGGTCACCTGTGTGGTCCAATGGTGGTTCAGGACAGGAAGGGATCCTGTCAAAGAAAGAGTGATGGTCACTAATTAAACGAATTTGTAATTATTGTGAATATTTGTGCAAGGATCTTTTTTATGCTTGATTTATGACTATGTTTGTTTTTAAAGAATGAACTAGTGTTTTTAAATAAAAACCTCTTCCAACAAATTAAGTTTGTTGGTCTGTGTATTGCTGGTGGGGGGAGCGTGGGCTACCTGGAGGCCTCCGGATCCTAATACATTGTGCTCCTTGGAAATCAAGAGTGGAGTTCAGTCCAACTCAAAGACAATCATGGGCGGGGTGCAGCCAGGCAGGTCTCTGAAGGGTTGGTGCAGTGCTCAGAATAGACCAGTGATGACACTTCTATGCAAGGATTCACTACTGATGATGAACTAGCACTGGTGCTTCTCAGAAGACATCCGGGGAGACACTACCTCTCTCACTGCCTCCTTCATATTCACTCAGTCAAGCAGAGATGAGAGTGGTGTAGAATATGTCCCCTTTGAAGCTGAACTAATCACCCTTGTACTTTGAGGTCCACCCTGAGCCTTTTTACCAGAAGGCGTCAACTATCGCCTAAGTAGCAAAGGACGGGGAATGGGTGACACATGAAAAAACTCTCATAAGGGCCCACGTTTGACTAAGAAGAGCCCCCAGAGTTAGCTACCCTTAAAGTGCGCTAGTGGCCTTCCTGCAGTGAGGGACAGGACACCCGTCCTCATGGATTCACCACTATCCTATAGGTAGCATGTCATCTGACCTCACTGCATCACAGACATTGACATTTCATGACTTTTGCCTAGGTTGACCTGACAGGAAGCAATATCACGTTAATTAATCCTGATGACATCACAGAAAATGAAATCAGTGATACTATATCAACCTCCAATAAATTCAAGATAAATAAAATAACATCTACTAAACTGGCACGTTTGCTTTTGTTTCCACCTACGGATTAATAGGACTGTTGCCATTAGATGCAAGGGACACAGACATCGCTTACCAAAGTACGACCATGATATGGACAATACAGTCGTAGAAAAACTCAAAAATCTAGGAAAACTATTGTATATCCCGACATAGCCTCAAATATCGAGGCTCATGCTCCAGTGCTCAGCACAGCCTCCATATCAAGGCACAGCCCCAAATACACCTCACAGAAGTCAAGGCACAGTCATCATATACTCAAGATACAGCCAAGAGGAAGTTTGCATGTGCAAAGTTACCCATGTGCAAGTTTGATTGCAAACGCCTCATCGGGGGTAGTAAGCGCTGTGTATTCAACAGTTTTGTGTTCAGGAGTAGCATGCTACTCTCCAAAAAAGCACTTCAGTGCCTCGTCTAGGGTCACAAACGCTATATAAATACATTTACAATTACCATGTGCAGGAGTATAGCCTCATGTGCGTGCTCAGTAATTGTCATATACGCCAGGCCAGGCCCTACCTCACACGCTTTGGCCCACTGCAGCCTCCTTATGCTCAGTCGTGGGCTCACATATCTTCCTAGGGACAGGCACCGCCTCACATGCCAAGTACATCTCCAGTAAGCGGTGCCTATTCTCGATGGGCAGATTCAGCCCCTGGTGACCAGTGTAGTTTCCCCATGCACAAGGCACTTTCTCCAAGTGCACATTTATTTTCTGATGTGCAGCGCACCATACCCACTAACACAAGAATGGCGACAAATGCCCTGCTCGGCGAACCCATGTACAAGTTTGATTACAAATGTCCACAGTGTCAACAGTGCGCAAAAAGAAATTGGAGATTTTACTGTTAAATTGTGCATTTTAAAAATCATTAGGCCAGTGACAATAATTAAACTTGTATCATTAAAAGATTACTTTACTGCAGCAAAGTGCCCAATCTTACGTGGACACTGTGCTCCATAGTGCATGCTTGTGTTTCATATGCACTTTACCCCCTTTGCTAACAACACAATGCACATGCATTGGATTTAGAGGAACCTTTTTCACCAATATGCAGTTCATGCTACCAAGTACGTATTGTCCTTACTTAATATTCATTTGTTTGAATTCATCTGTCACTTTATATTCGGTCAGGTGTTTTATATAGCGCTAAGAACCTGCCATACTGGCGCTTTCAAGCGATTCTGGATTCAGACAGTCGGTTATCAAAGTGAACACTGTGCGTCAAAGGGTGTGCGCTGAGAGGTGACATTCATTCCTTAGTGGCCCCCAAGCCTTTCACCACCCACAAATATCCAGTTTCTCCAGGCAGGGCATCATCTATGGGAATCAGGACCACTAATTATTTCTCCATTTGTGCTTATTTGGGCGCGTAGCATGCTACTCCGGAACCCAAAATTGTTGTAATTGTGGCTTGTACTTATACAGCACTTACTACCCCTGATGAGGCGTTGAAGCTCCCTTTCCTGTGTGCCAAAATGGTACACTAATGCGCACACCCTTTGTTATCATGTGCACAGATAGGCGTTAAGATCAGCTCTTGAAACCTTAGAAAATGGAGCAAAACGGTGCACATTAGAGAGTAATTTCCAACTACTTTGGGGACATTTCTCAAAAACTAGTTCATGAACCAATTTAATATTTAAAGACCTGACAGGTTGATAAATCATTTTTCTTCGACTTGAAGCACCATACGGGTTATTCATGGTCAGCGGAAAATATCATTATTTATCAATCAAACCGATTGTTAACTCACTATAAAAATGTTTTTGTGGATTGTGTATGCCATCGTGTTATGGTTTTTGCTACAAAAGTTGCTAAATCCATATATTCTATTTCCTTAGTGCAGAAACAATATAGACAGCATGTAGCACTTGTTTCCAATGGCAGTGCTTCTACATTAAGGTCTTGGTTAAAACAACAAGTTCATCCATTTCCAGCAAGGGTTTACGCCCTTTCTTTGATGTACATGTGTCAACTTTTAAAATTCACAGACCCCAGTCCCCGTCATTTGCTTGTGTAACTTCAGTATACATGCCAATGCCCTACCATAAGACTGCAAGTTCAGCTTTGGAGAGATTTACTAATCAACAACATTACAATTTACAATTTTATAACTACTTTTGGATCTCCAGACTCATAAAAGTACAATATAAAAACAAGGCTCATAAAAACCACCCTGGCAAAGCATTACAACGTGTCACGATCAAATAACCACTTCGTATCAGGCGCCTGCTCAGCATGTACAAAACAATTAAACAAGAAAGTCAATAAAACCAACAAAAACAGAAAAGATTTAGACACTAAGGGGCATATTTATACTCCGTTTGCGCAGAATTTGCGTTGTTTTTTTCGACGCAAATTCGACGCAAAACTAACTCCATATTTATACTTTGGCGTTAGACGCATCTAGCGCAAAAGTTCATGGAGTTAGCGTCATTTTTTTGCGTGAACACCTTCCTTGCGTTAATGATATGCAAGGTAGGCGTTCCCGTCTTAAAAAATGACTCCGATGCTATTGCGTCGGATTTATACTCCCCGGCAAAAATGACGCCCGGGAGTGGGCGGGACTAAAAAACCAGCATTTGCGCCGGATTTTAGCGCCTGGGTCAGGGCAGGCGTTAAGGGACCTGTGGGCTCAGAATGAGCCCAGAGGTGCCCTCCCAAGTCCCCAGGGACACCCCCTGCCAGCCTTGCCCACCCCAGGAGGACACCCAAGGCTGGAGGGACCCATCCCAGGGAAGAAAAGGTAAGTTGTGGTAAGTTTAAAAAAAAAAAAATTTTGTGGTATAGGGGGGCCTGATTTGTGCCCCCCTACATGCCACCATGCCCAATGGCCATGCCCAGGGGACAGAAGTCCCCTGGGCATGGCCATTGGGCAAGGGGGCATGACTCCTGTCTTTGCTAAGACAGGAGTCATGTTAATGCTGTCTGGGCGCCAAAAATAAATGGCGTAAATCGGGTTAAGACGATTTTTTGCCTCAGCCTGACTTGCCCCATTTTTGGACGCCCAAACGCCATTTTTCCCTACGCGGGCGCTGCCTGGTGTACGTGTTTTTTTTTCACGCACACCAGGCAGCGCCGGTCGACTAACGCCGGCTAACGCCATTCAATAAATACGGCGCCCGCATGGTGCTTCAGAATGGCGTTAGCCGGCGCTAATTTTTTTGGCGCAAAACTGCGTTAGCACAGTTTTGCGTCAAAAAGTATAAATATGGCCCTAAAACCTTTAAAAACCGAACAGGGGTGTCTTCTGTTTCTCTACCAACATTGCCAAGTTCTGACTAAAGTGCTGGGGGGGGGGCAGATGTACAAAGATTCCAGTTTGGGATTTCCTAATAGGGAACCTTTGGGATTCACAATTAGAAAATCAAATACTGCGATGTACAACAGTGACTCAGACAGACACTGTTTGTGATTTCCAAATGGGTCGCAAGGGACCTGCCTTAATAATGTTCATGAGGCAGGTCAAAATGTGTGACCCATTAGGAATGGCCTGCACTCACAGGGATGGTGGCCTGCTGGGATCAGCAGACCACCATGTCTGTGATTGTTTTTTAAAATAAAGCATTTGTTTTTACTGCAGCCCATAAAAGAACACGGTATGCATTTAAAAATTAAACGTGAAATGTGTTCTTTTCATTTTTTAAGAGTAGGCAGTGGTCCATGGGGCTACTGCCTGCCCTTAAAAAATGTTGGTGCCCCTATTCATAAAGGCTTACCACCTCCTTCACAACATTTCAGTCGCAAAAGATTCATTCATGCCACTGCAACTCTCTATTAGGAAGGGAGGGCCTTAACACGCCCCTTCCTAATACCTACTTGCAAACCCTATTTTGTGCATCGGTAATAGGTTGTCGACTCGCAAAATAGGGTTGGTACACGTGAAAAAGGCTGTTTAGCAGTTGCAAACGTCCCAACTCTCCGTTAGTGTCCACTAAAACCTTTTATACGCGTGGCTCCTAGATCACAAAATGAACAAATTTACAGTAGAAAACTGGGCCAAACACAGTATAGCTTGCATCATCCAGCCTTTCAAAGTTCTTTACTAGTGTTGACAAATTCAAGATAAAGTGCTAGATCACGAAATGTGCAAATATACAATAGGAAACAGGGCCATACACAGTATGGCGTGCATCATCCAGCCACACCCTATTCTGAGAATTACAGGAGTTCTGCTAAACCCTGAGCTTTGTGCCTCTAAGCCATACAGACAGTAGGAATCTGGAATTTGAGAAAACCATCAATCTGCTTAGGTCTGTGGAGAGGATTCTAAATGCCTCCATTTAATGACCAGTGCCCAAATTGCTATATAGAGGGACAATCCACTTGATTCTTTGGGGGCAGTACTGAGGGCAAAAGTACAGTATATGCACCAATGATTCAGAGGCCTCTCTGCAAACGGGGCATAGATCATCTCCAATAGTGTTTCTTGGTCATTGACTGCAAAATCGCTCAGTCAGAAGAGACCTGCACCTGAACTGAATATACAGTTTAAGTGCCAACGGGGTGGTGATTTCATCTATAATTGGGTTGTTCCAAGGCAGTGGATGCACATCAAGGAAGTCCCTTACCAGAGAGCCTCTGTTTGAGATATTTTATTTGAGCGGCAAAATATTCCCAATAGATTTTTTTTAGCCTGCTCTTTGTCACTGAGCATAGCTTTTCGGGAGAAGCCCAAAAACTTTGGAACCACAGTTTGTTCAAAAGCAGGCATATGGAATTCAGCCAGAGAAGTTTGCAGACGCAACATGGAGACATCAAGTTTCTCAGCCTCACACAGTAAGATCTTAACTCTGCTGTGGCCCACAGTTGATGCCAAAGAGAAGCATTCTACACTTAATTTTTTGGTGGATACACCTGTGAGCCAAATTGAAACAGAGGGGTATCAATGGGGTACTTTCCGGTAGGTCTAGCAATGACTCGAGGAACCTAGAGTATTTGGGTATTGGTGAAACCCCAGAGTTCACAATCATATAAGGCTCCACCTAAAGCCTTCATATTATAACATTCTAGGGCTGGTGCCATACGTCTAGCTATGGTTTTCCTGTGGATTTTTGATATGGAGACTGAGTACTGTGTTAGTGTTGCATGCAATTTCTGGAGCTGCATTCCCCAATTTAAGTTTTGCATAAGTCTCACACCCAAATAGTTGAAGTAAATGTATCTGGTCAATTGCATTATTGCTCACTTTCATTTTCCTCGTAGTACCTCTTTTCCTGATTGAGCCAAAGACCATAAACTTTGTCTCCAAACCCCTGTCAGAACAGAACATGATACAATGGTCTAAAACCTGTTGCAGACATGGGCACTGCACCAGCAACACGGTATTGTCTGCAAAAAGAGTGATGGAACCCTCCTGCTACCCACCTTGGGGGGAAGCACAGCTATCCTTATTCAAAAACTCCCCACTCCTTTATTTATAAAGAAATAAGGGTGGGAGCAAGAACGCACCCTTGTCGGACCCCTCGATTATTACTGAAGGGCTCACCTATTGACCAAGTTCGACCCACTTTATCTGCGCAAGAGTTTGTGCATGAATCTGTATTAAAATATTCAAGAGGTTAGCTAGAATGCCTAGCTCCTCTAGCACCTTCCAGAGCTTAACTCAGGGGACCAAGTCAAAAGGAGCACGTAAATCGACGAATGCAACATACATTTACCCCCTCGTTTATTAAAACTGTCTTCCAGTAGATGTAAATGAACCGGAAGACCTGGTCAGATGTACTGTCTTTGCTTTCAAAACCGACCTGGAAGTACGATAGTACTTTATGATCTTCAATCCACTCATTGAGATGGACAAGAATCTGTTTGCAAAATATTTTCTGGTTGGCATCTAACAGGCTAATAATCCTGAAGTTGCCCAGATCACTATGATCTCCTTTTTTCACATATTGAGATAATCTCCGCCAGATTCCAGGATTTGGAAATCTCCATGCTTGCTAAAATTGCGTTGGACAGTAAATTGAAATAGGCTCCCCAGACTTCCACATTGGCTAGACAGAGATTGTTGGGTATCGTGTCAGGCCTACCAACTACCACCAAGTTAACCATTCAGGAAGAAATGGCAGACATAGTTTCATTCACCCCCAGTACCAAAGTGGGAAACACTCTGTATGTTAACTAAGCCTGCTCAGGAGGCTGTTCTAAACCTATATCAGACTGAGTACTAATTGCCATATAAAGATTACCAAAATGGCTAACCCACTGCTGGGGTTGGAAGCAAAATTGTACACTCCTCTTGGTATCCCTCTGAAAAACTACAGCGGAGTTCCAAAATACTTTGGTATCCTTGTTAGCCAAAGCATCTTGCAAGAAGGCCCATAGGGAGTTTTCCCACTCTGTCTTGCCCTTCACTAATTCCTTACTATAAAGTTGTCTACACTTAACAAATGGGTTTCTGCTGCCGGCTTTGGCTGCGGTAAGGAGATTCGCTTTGACTTCCCTGCAGGATTTAGTATTACAGGGTGTCTCTAAAGATTCTTGCTTCACAGACTTCATCCTACTGACTAGAAGGCTCCTAATATTGTTAAGTAACTGGTCGTCCTCTTCTAAAAGTATATCTGATCTATTTTCCACAGCATTATTGGTGAGCTTCACTACCACCTCTCTAACCAATTCAATGACGCTGTCCAGCACCTCCAGGTTTCTCCCTGCCCTCTTCCATCTAATTGTTTTACCATTGTTGGAATAAGTCACCTCCTCCATATCCTGGTGGCCAAAATGGGCAGACTTTCAAACCATACGCCCTTCTACAAGTAGGGAAAGCACATTATGGTCGCTGTCCTTCCTCTCCAAAACTTCCATATCCCTAATAAAGGGCCAGAGGTTTGCTTTAACCAAGAAGTAGTCAAATCTACTGAAGTGGCCTCATCGATTAAAAGTAGGCTTCCCCTTTGATTGGATGGAGTCATACCACTGGCTGCTCTAAGACCGAAGTTAGGAACCAGTGCCATTGTTTGTGCTAGTCATGGAATCCATTTGTCATAGGGAAGATCAGTTTGGGGAATCTACCACTGGGAATCTATCTCAGAGATCCACTTGGGAACGAAACCTAATAAAGGTTCCATCGTGGTGTTTAAATCCCAAGGCTATAATTACATAAGAATCCATTGAGAGATCGACTAGCAGAGATTCCAGTTATAGTAATGTACTTGTATTGCCTGACTTGCCCTCCACCCGGTTATATACATTAAATATGAACAAGGTCACATCTGGCGTAAATTTTAAGTTTATTTATTTATATAATTTGTAAAGCACACTGCCACCAAACTAGTAACCTGGCACTAAGCTGCAAATGGGGAAGTCAAAATACTGTAGCTAAAAGAACCCAAAAACAATATCAAAAGTTCAGCTTACTTAGGAAAAAGCCATGCCTTTAAGGCCCTTCTAAATAGCAATAAGTCAGTCAGAGATCAAAGAGAGGCTGGAAGTTGATTCCAGAGTCTAGCTGCTCCAATCATAAAGGTCCGTCCACCTCGTCTAGTTTTTCTAAACTTGGTCACATATGCAAAATTGGCTGAAGGGGAGCAAAGGCTTCTACTAGGGAAGTATCTTCTTAATCTCTTTTTTAGAGGAAGTGGGTCCAGCACATGGAGAGCTTTAAAAACAATACAAAGAGATTTAAATTATTAGTTTTAATTGCAAACAGTGAAGATCCTTCAGGGTTCAGAAGCATACTGTGACAGACTGTATCAAATGCAGATGAGAAATCTAGGATCAAGACCACTGATTCCCCCTCAGCTGAGTTTATCCATGGCTGTGAGTAGAGCAGATTCAGTCCCGTAGCCTGTCCGAATGCCAAATTTCTCCTCTTCAAGTAAAGTGTTGACCTCCAAGTATTGGGACAGTGTTTTACTCACAAACCATTCCAGAATTTGAATGGCATCTGGCAAGAGAGATATAGTAGTTACTCAGAATAGCCGGCTCTAGAGACGTTTTTTTCAGAATGGGAGTGACTGTGGCTTTTTTCCATACGGAGGGTACAGTGCCTGACCGCAAATATTGACAAAAAATTTGCCACAAAAGTGAAAATAGCACCTCTGCATGTTCTTCCAAGATCTTGTGCTTCAGAGGATCTAATGGCGAGCCCAACGAAGTGGCCATAGCTCGAAAGCATTCCTCTGTAAGAGGTTAAAAGTGCTCAAGTTTGCATAAAAGAGTCTCATTCTCACTGCCAAGGATACTGCAAGAACCGGTGCTATCTTCCCTGGCATCTGTGGCTAGAAGGATATACTGTGCCTGACTAGAAGTGTTGATAGCTTTTGGAATTTTGTTAATTTTTGCCTCAAAAAATACTCAGAGATCATCACTGAGGGCCTGTGAAGGCACAATTGCTTCATTCAGGCAAGCCGGGTTCGGCAGTTCTCTCGTAATATCGAACCCCTTTTTGACACTATTCGGGCGGCCAGAACAGCGTTGGCATAGTGCTCTGCTTTGGCCTTTGCAATTTCCATTTATACGCTCACAGGGCATCCTTAAGAGCCCTTTTATCCTCTTCCTTGTAGGCGGTATGCTATCTTCCTTCTGCCTTTTTACAGGTTTGTTTAAAAAACCCAAGAAGCAGAGGGTCTCTGATAGAATGACAAAGTCCAAAGATTTCAGAATTTGATTCTCTAATGCCGAAGAGGTGCTGTCGACATAAGTAGAGGTAGGCAGCTTAAAAATGGGCTTACCGCGTTTTAATTGATTACGTTTATTACAAGCATTGCCAGATCGCTGACAAACCGAAAAAATCTTGGGGGAGCCAGACTCCCTGTTGCAGAAAAGTCACTAGGGCATGGTCTGCCCAGCAGAGGGGCAGAATATTCCCCATACTGGTTCAGACCGTCTGTGGCAAAAATAGGGTCCAAAATATGGCCAACCCTGGTGGGTCGGGTCATGTACTAACTAGTAGTTCTTTGACCGCAGGGGTAGGGTCTCCATCCGACCACAAATTGAAGGCGCCAAGAATGATAAAGTTAGAATGGGCGAGAGCCATATTACTATAAATCTCAATAAGGGACTGTAGATATGCGCTCGAAGGTCCTGGGGGTGGGTAATTGCCTTTATATCTAAAGAATCTGTATGGACAGGGGTAATTCACATTGTAGAGAAACCATAACTCACATAGCTAAGCCCCCAAAAGGTCTCTCCCTTCTTAGCTGAACAGCATTTGTACAAAAAGATGAGTAACATTTCTGTGGATAGGATCAGTACTCCAAAGTCTCTTGAAAGAGACATATATCATGAGCCTGTATAAGCTGGCACCAATTGTCCTCAACTTGTTTCTGATTACTGCTATGTTCCAAGACAGGATTTGAATTCTGGTCTTCTTCTATGCATTCTGGTGCAGGAGGGCTAGCCTTGTTAATAAAATCGGATGTCCTCCCTTAGAGCCTATACTAGTGGTGACGTTAACCAAATATATGGCCCATGACATTTTCAGCCTCTCAACACAGTTAATGTCACTTCTAATAATATATATCTTTGAATCACTTTGGCCCATATTTATGAAAAATGGCGCACAACTGTGCTAACCCAGTTGTGCGTCATTTTTTAAAACGCCGGCTAATGTAATTCCTTAAAGCCATCCATGCACCATATTTATGAAATGACGCACGATAATGCTAAGGAATGGCTAGCATCACAAAAAAAAAACGTTAGCCGATGGGGGATGGCGTTAGGTAAAATGGCACTAGTGTGTCAGAAATTACGTTAGGCTGGTAAGCGGCAAAAGTTCTGCCACTAATCAGCCTAGCGTCATTTTTTGTCCCACAAGCAGCCAAACAATGACTCCTGTCTAAGTGTAGACAGGAGTCATTACCACCACCACAATGCCCACCACAGGGCACCAGTGTCCCCATGGGCAAGACCTACATACCCAGTGCCAGGCAGGGGACCCCCAATAGCACACCACACACATACACAAACACAAACACTTTCCTGCAACTTACCTGGGATGGGCTCCTTCCTCTTGTATTGTCCTTGTAGTGGTGATGCTGGGGGGTGAGGTGGGCATTTTTATGCCCATTCCATGACGTTTTCCCATGGAATACCAGGCGTTAAATATTGGTGCTAAGAGGGCTTAGCGCCATTATTTTGGTCCGCCTCCCATCCGTGCGTCATTTCTGCACAGGGAGTTAAATATGGCGCTGGGGGCTAGAGTAATTTTTAGGACGGGAATGCCTACCTTGCATCTCATTGACGCAAGGTAGGTTGGCGCATTCTGAAAATGGCGCTAACTCCAATATTTTGACGCTAGGCAGGTCTAGCAGCAAAATATAAATATGGAGTTAAGTTATCTAGCGCCAAAATAAATGGCACTAAGATGACGCTAAGCTTCTATAATTATGGGCCTTTGTTTGTAAGGGCCTCTTCTGTAGAATCCACAGGTAGTTTAGGGACCTGGTTAAGAAAGACAACATTATGGCTAACTGGCCACTCGGATTTCGAACGGACCCCACCAATTACCCTACCCTCCAAACCTAGGCCATAATGAGACAGCGATTCTTGGGGTTGGACAAACTAACTTGGGGGAAAAATGCATGATTTCTTCCCTCTGATGCTTTTCCCACCCTAATAGAATAAATCGTTCTCGCAGCCCCCATCCGCTGAATCTCATGCTGACTCCTGGTTGGGCACTGTACTATGGGTGATATAATTGCTGCGGGGGGAATAAGGTTGGGTAGCACACACTCGGGCAAGGTAGGTAGATTATAAGCTCTAGCAGAGGGCGATGGGGATCTGGGGACTGAGCAGTTGGAAGCCCCTCTAATCTTCCTTCCCCCTGCCTCTCTGTAACATTTGTCTGTCTAATATACAGTACCTCCCCCAACCTTGCTTCCAACCCTTGCACCATTTATTGAGAGCAGAGACTTCATCCTACGACTATTAATTACATTGAAAAGACTCTCAATGGATTTTGAGGCCCTCTCCTCATTGTCCCCTGGCAGGCCTTGACACCCCTCTCTCCTCAGTCCTTACTTCATCACCACCACGGGCTTATTCCACTCCCAAGATAAACTGCTTGGTTGTAAGGCCCTTTCAACAGCCTGTGCATGTGACTTCCTACCAACTCTAGGCTGGGTAACTACTGCTCATCGTGCAAGTGATTTATCGAATATTTGTGCAATGCATTTGATACTAGTATCAGATTGTGCGGTAAGGGGAGGGGAAGTGAGTTAGTACCCCGGTGGCTTGGAATTAATAATATTGGTGCATTCTTCTAGTAGCGTATCAATTCTATCAAGAACGCAGTTTGCCCAGGGGCGGCTCCTCCCAAAGGGCGGAGGAGTGTCGCCCCCTGCCAGCAGCGACAGCTGCAAATCTTTCCACCAAAACGATAATAAACTTTGTTTATTATCGTTTTTGTAGAAAAGGGCTGGGGCCACGGGGATGATGAGCAATGAGGGGGACTGGACAGCACTCCCCCTCACCGCACATGTGTGTTTGGCCGGCCGTTTTGAGCCGGCCAAATATACATGCGCAGTAGCCTCTCTCGAGTCCGGCAACACAGTTGCCGGGCTGGAGAGCCTGCACAGGCTCCCAGTCTGCCTGGGAGCACCCTGGCTGGGCGCTCCCAGAAAAATCTTGATGCTGCTCTGAGCAGCGTCAGGATTGGCGCAGGGCAGGCTGGGAGCCTGTGTCTGCAGGCAGAGGAGCAGCGCGGTTTGAAAGGCGGCGGCACAGGTACATTTTTTTTTTTTTTAATTGAATCCCCCTCCCCCATTAATCCCCCTGCGTGCTGCCCCGCCCCTTTACCGTTACGCGAGCCGCGACTGAGTTTGCCCCAGTTGATTTCAATGATTTATTTTACTCTTAGCCCCTTCCATTGATTTCCTTTTGCTCAGAGTCACTTAATTATGCCCAAGGTGGAAGCTCTTTCTAATGTTTCTACTTTAAAAGGGCAAAGCTTATAAGCAATTGGCACAAGCCCCCCTCCCAGGTCAGTCAACAGAAGCATGCCACAACCTCACTGCCAAACAGCACAGCTTAGAAAAGGTTACAAGTCCCACCTGAGCAAAGATACAGTTTTAAGACCAGGACAAAGGGTCTACTGAAGACCAGATACCGATAGTAAGTTCCAAGGCTAAAGTCAGAGGGGTGGCCCAGCCCAGCCTCCTCTGGGTTCTAACGGAACCGCCCTTGGCCCGGGCGTGGCCCGCGTAGGTCTCGCACAGCGGGTTGTTGACCCGCTTATTAGCACTTCTGCAGGAGGTGGGAGGGCTGCGACATATGTATATATTGTTTGTATCAGTGAGTAACATCCGACTGCTTCAGCTGCCATGTTTTTGTCACCCCTACCAAGCAGGCCGGCGCCTGTGACGTCACTAGTGAGTGGAGAGGCAGGCTGTGACAATTCTTTATTGGTGTAAAGTTAAGGGGGGAAGTATGGGCTTCTCTGAGCTTGGTACTGTCAGGTACTCTGTGCTACTCAGGGCCCTTCTCATGCCTGTCGTAAGAAGGACAGGTGCAGTACTTGGTGCAGTACTCGCCCCAGCTGGCAGAGACAGTCATACATCTGTGCCAGCCTTCACCGAGACGTGAACCCTACATTTGTAGGATCATGGGTGAGTCACCAGGATCAAATTAAGCAGACGAACTAGGATGAGCTCTGTTTTGCTGACTGAAGACCGGCAGCAAGTAGAAAAGATGTGAAAGAAATCAATTACTGAGGAGTGAGCTCTAGAAAGTTCACGGTCAAACTCTGCTCAATTTGGACACTCCATGATTTAGAAAATCTTTCAGCCTGAAACAGTTCCTTTCTGGAAATGTATCATCAACCTTTAACAGACAAATCCAGCTGGCTAGGTCAATTTTGGATTATAAAATGAACCTTGGAAAGCACTTCCTAGAAGACCTCTTATAATCTGCACTCATCTATTCTATCTGTTCTCACCAAATCTGCACTACAACCACAGCAATATCTTTCAGATGACTTAAAACTCCTGTAGTTGTCACATATTTTCATTGTTCATTGTTATTTCTATTCCATGGTCAGGGACAATGGAATTATGCAGCAGGGGAGGGCCAAATTATGTGGCAGGTTCATTAAATTATGCATCATGAAAAGGCAAATTATGAGGTGTAATGCGGTACATTTTGTGATAATTTACTTAATTATTTTTCTGATTTATACACTTGTTAACACTATCTGGGCATAGGTTGCTTCTCAGTAGTAGCAGTTTAACACTCAAAGTTAGCAATAAGCAAAAGAAAGGTGACGAGTCAACTTTTGCGAAGGATATTCCATTGCGCAATAACAAGCATCTCTGCGTTTTCAGTAACTTTTGAACAATTTGAGCTAGAAACTATGGGCCAAATGTACGAAGATTAGGCTTTGCGACTCGCAAATTGCAAGACTTAACGACTCACAGTTTGAGAGTCGCAAAACCTGATGTACAGCAGTGTCAATGACACTGTTTGCGATTTGCAATGGGGTCGCAAATGACCTACCTCATGAATATTCATGAGGTAGGTCGCAATTTGCGACCCTATTGGGAAAGGCGGAACTCACAGGGATGGTGGCCTGCTGGGGTCAGCAGACCACCATGTCTATAACTGCTTTTAAATAAAGCAGTACTTTTTTCTTTTAAATGCAGCCCGTTTTCTTTAAAGGAAAACGGAATGCATTTCAAAAACAAAAAAGAAAAGTTTTCTTTTCATTTTTTTCAGAGCAGACAGTGGTCCGTGGGACCACTGCCCGCTCTGAAAAAACGTTTTTGCATGCATTCACAAAGGGAATGGGTTAGCACCAATTTGAGCCTGGTGCTAACTGCAATTGTTTTACAAAACAATCATACATCAGACTGCGACTCGCAATTAGGAAGGGAAAGCCCCTTCCTAATTGCGACTTGCAAACCCTTTTTGCGATTCGGTAAATAGATTACCGAATCGCAAAAATGGGTCTGTACATACCAAAATGCTTTTTTATCATCCCAAACGATGCCATTCTGCGAATCAGGACGTTTGAGACGAGAAAAAAGGTACATACATGTGGCCCTAAATTCTTTCTTTGTTAAAGTCTGCAGGTTAAAGTCTGGAGATTATGCGACAGATGATGAACTTTGTGGCAAATGTGGCAAACCCAGAATTATGCAAAAAAAGCCACAACCACACAATCAGATAACTCCAGTGGCCCTGGCAATGCTCTGTATAGTGATGTCATTCTATGCTCACTGTCTTGACACACAATATCAAGGAAATACATAGATTATCTGGAAAATGCTGTGTCCATAGAATCAGATAATTCCTTTGATCCTGGTCAGATATGGGATAAAATATCCCCTACTGTACATTATAAGGATACTGTACATCACCGAGGAATTTCATAACCATATAGAGGAATGAGGCTGAAGGCCGAGTTCCTTGATAAGGTAATGGAACTCCAAGGTGACTTGCAATATCCTAATAATGTATGGCAGGGGGTCCTTTAGTCCTAATAATGTATGGTCACATCATCATCTTTTCCACAAACCACTTACTTCCTTGGTGCATTGCTCTGTCAAATGAAAGACATAGCGGCCCAGATTTATGAAGGGCCTAGTGCCAATTATCGCCACATTAGTGTCTTTTTTTTTACGCTAATGTGGCGATAGTGTGGCAAAAATGCCAGGCATAATGTATGCAAAGGGGGATGTTCCTCGGTTAGGGGGCCTGCATAAATGGAGCAGTAGAATCTAAGAGTTTCTACTGCATCATTTTTAGTGGCATTTTTAACACCTGCTCTGTAAGGAGGCACACCACTATTTATAATGGGCCTCTCTGTACTTTGCAGGATTAGCGCCAACATTTTTGGCGCTAATCCTGCAAAGTACAACAATAACGGCAACAATGATGACGCTATTATTCCTAACCTGCGCCACAGTGCACCGTATGTTAAATACAGCGCACACATGGTGGCATTAGGGGCGCAATGGGCTGCAAGAAAAGTGGCGCTTCCTGACATGAAGCGCCACTTTTCTTAAATCTGGGCCAGCATGTTTGCAAACTTGAAGACTAAAACTAGAATATTAAATGCAAAATTATACACACCAAAAAAAGCATTTAAATTGTTGTAGCAAAAAGGAATTGTAATCAGTTTAATACAAGCAGTGGTGTAGTGAAGCCCCCTCTTAAGCAGCTTAAGCAGGGGCTGCCACTGGTCCCCACGGGCTGGTTGACTGGGTTCCACTAAATGGTAACTAGTGTTTATGGGCTTATTCAGCCTGCGGCCTGCAAAAAAAAGTGCTCATACACAATATTACTAGGGAGTACCATGCCAGATAGGTGTGCGAGATAGGCTTACCTGCACAACAAAGAAATCAGAATGCGAAATTATGAATTAATGACAGTAGGGACAATTACAGAAAAGGACAAATATATAAAGTGAGTATCAGAGAGAAAACAAAGCAGATGTAAGCGGAAAGACAAAAGATGGGTGGAAAGAAATAACAGATGGAGAATTTAAGGAAAGTGATTCCATTAAGGAAGAAAAGGTGAAAGGTTTCATGAAAGGGTGAAAGGACGCGTGAGAATGGATGGAAGGGTGAAAGGGTGGATGGAATAGGAAAATGACACATAGGTGAAAGGGCGACTAGATCAAAGAATGAAGAATAGCCTCTTAAAGAAGAGTGAAAGGATGGAAAAATAGATACATGGAAGTATTCATAGATAATTGCTTGAAAGGATGGATGTATACACAAAAGTTTGAAAGGATAGATGGATGCATGGATGGAAAGAAGGAGGATGGAGAAGTAAATGAATTAATAGAAAGGTTGGTAAAAGGATGGAAATGGAATGAAAAAGTGAAGGGAACTTTCTGGAGGTCAGGTTTGCTTGCTTCATGTGCTCGGTATGAGTAGTGGTGTGGTTAAAGTAGGGGGTATTTTCATTTTCTGGCTACTCCCTTGAATACAAGTCAGATATTAAAAGAAAGAGCTGTAGCTGGAATATGTAGAAACATGCAGAAATATTCTATCTTTTCTTCAATTACCTTAGGTGTTCACAGACTAAACATATTGCCGTAAATGTCTCCTTTCTGCTGATCACTGTTCATTTAGCAAACCTTAGAAGCGGAAAAGCCAAAAAAAAATGTATTTGTCTTTAATTATGCTTCGTGACCTGCCTTTCACCTTGGCTACTGGCTCTGGCAGCAGGCATTGTGATGTCTGAGCCCCTTTTGTAATGAGTTATTGCAGTTGAGCAGCTACAGCATTTCTTTATTACAGGCGTCACAAATCACCTGTAATAGGGAAATTAGAGGCAGGTTTCATACATGGATTATAAGACAATGAACGTGCACTGTACTGTTTTCAAAGTGAAATCTGAAGACAATAAACAGTCCTTGCATTGTGAAGAAAGTGCACAATAAGGATAGACTTACATCACACTGTTTACAATAAACATGCATTTTGGGTGAAGCAGAAGAGCAGTCTTAAGACAAATGCACACTGTACTGTGAGAAAACTTTAAGGGGAGGAGGGATATGTCGTTTAGGGACCACAATGTAGACTCAAGATAATAAACTTCAAAGCGCTATGGGCAAAGAGCAATATATTTTTATATATATTTACTTTAAATTATTTTATATAGCGCATTCTAGACTCCCCTCGGGTGGCATAGTGCTTTAAAGCAGGATATAAGTAATAAGGCGCACAGCACAAAGTAGGAACAGGAAATGAATAAGAAAATAAACAACATAAGCTAAGCCAAACAACAATAATGTAAATTGGCAATTTGTAAAAGTGAGAAACACATTGAAGGGAAGGCCAGTACTGTTGAGATCACGGAGAGCAAATGTGGCGCGACAGTCTTAGAACTAGGTTGTCATATGCTGGGCCATTAGAATCATGACATTTTGTGGCTGCAGCTATTCTGCTTAATTTTGGATTTGCGGATTTAAACAAAATTAATTTTGTTTCTTGATCAAACGGATCATAATTTACTAAAAATGCAGCAACTTGTCGAGCAGTGAAAGGACCTCTGTAAAGGTTGATTGGTCCTTTTTCTGTTGCTTATTTGAGTAGTAAACTGGCACTAATGAGGTAAAAACCTACGCCCAGACAGTGTCAGGCTGTGTAAAAATGACAAAATAATGAGTAATACTATCACAAAATGTGCTGCATAGCTTGCCTTTTTGTGCCGCACAATTTAGTCAACCCTGTCATGTAATTTGATCCTCTCTTGCTGCTTAACTCCAGTGGCCCTGGTCATTTGCATTACACAGTCAGAGGACAAGGTACTCAAGTTGAGACATAAGAGACTGTGGAAGGATACAAAAATAGTACTGGATGAAATTTAAATTACACTGGCGAAATGTGAAAAATTTTCAAAATTAGAGTAAACAAGCTTTCGGCAATGGGAGGGACAAACTCAAGCTGGATAGCTTAAAGCAAAGAAAGCCAGCAAATAGAAAGCTAGATAATGCAAGTTACAAACCACAAGGCTAATGGTAAGCAATGGGTGAAATGCATTCCTAGCTCAACTTTCTGAATGTTCCCAAGATGTCTTTAGCAAGCCAGACGGCTGTGCTGTCTGCTAGGGTTCGAACTGACTGTACTGGGCATCTGGCATTTCCTGTGAGGCTGAGAGGGCGCTTTTGTTACTGGGGGGCTGGTTTTGTTGCATTGCAGAAGTTTTAAAAGGGCTGCATAGTTCCTTGCATATCCAACTGTTCTCAGGCAACCTTAAAAATGCCAAGATAATTCTGGTTATTAATGTACCTGCTGGAGATAGATTGGAGTTTTGCCTAGTGGCAGTTTTGACTCATCTAATGTAATGCAAGCGTTAATATGTCTGCTGCAAAGAATGTGTACTATGCAAATCGCAGAACAGTATTTTATGTGCAGTATTCACAGATGATTAATTGTCTCTGTAAGTGTGTGTGATGTAAAGTGCTCTAACACCCTACACTGGTACGAGAGGCGCTATTAAACAAATGAAATACATGTCAGAGAGGGGCTTTGGAGAGATGAGATGCACTGATAGAGGGTGATAGTGAGGGAATCATTGAAGAGCCCCAGTTAAGATCGCCATATCCTGGTGCGCTGTAAGGTCATCATTTACTATGTTTTAAAATGAATACAATTTAATATAAAATGAAAAATGTATTGTAGAATGCACCATTATTGCCATTATTTTACACAAGAGTTCTTGAGTGGGACAGCCCTATTGTAGTGGTCAGGCTCACTCACTATGCACCTCAGGGATAGGAAAGAGTGTTTTTCTAGCACACAACAACATTTATATTAACAGTGTAAGTATTTCAGAATATATCAGACTTAGGAACACAAATGAAGCACATTTTTGTTATTTCTGAAGTGTGGTGGAAACACATACTTTAACATGATCAAAATGAATCATTAAACTAGGTGATACAATTGCCACACATTTTCGTCTGTGCACTGTAGAGTTTTATTAGTAAAACTGTATGTCTGTGCAAATGAAATGGTCCTTTCAATTGAAAATGTGTTGTCTGTAATATCAGTGTGCCACCACACCATGAACACTTCACTCTATGCCAAAGCACTCTATTCTGCGCCACTCCACTTTACACCACTCCACACCACTGCACTCTGCACTACTCCACTCTGCGCCACTGCACTCTATGCCGCTTCATGCTATGCCGTTCTACTCTTTACCACTTTACTCTATGCCAATGCACTTTGCCACTCTACTCCACTGCACTCTTCACCACTGCACTCTACACCACTCCAGTCTAGGCCACACAAATCTACTCTGCACAACTCCACTCTACGCCACTGTACTCTATGCCACTCTGCAACACTGCTCTCTGCACCACTGCACTCTATGCTAATTCACTTTACTTTGTAACACTTAACTCTATGCCCCTGCACTCTACACCAATCCACTGTACACCACTCTAATCTACTCTGCCCCACTGCACTTTATGCCTCTGTACTCTACACCACTTCACTTTACGCCATTACACTATGTCACTTTACACAACTTCACCACTCAACTCTACGCCACTTCACTCTACTCTGAAAAAATCTACTCTACGCCACTGCACTCTATGCCACTCTACTTACTCCACTCTGCGCCACTCCACTCTAATCTTAACCACTGCACTATATGCCAATGCACTCTACACAACTGCAATCTGTGTCACTGCACTCTATTCCACTGCACTCTCTGCCACTGAACTCTACGCCACTCTACTCTGCACTACTCCACGCTATGCCACTGCACTCTATACCACTCTACTCCGCACACTTGACTCAACAGAGAGCAGTTGTGACAAAATGTGCCAGGCCTGCTTTGGGCTCCCAGTCTGGCCCTGACTAAAAAGTGCTCCGAACAGAGAAACCAAGGCTCTGGTTCTTCAGGACACACAGAGTTGCCTCGCACGGTCTGCCCGCCTGCCCCGACGCTGCTGACGTGACTGACAAGGTGCTGTGCTGAAAGCCTCTGAAGAAGGGAGTAAGTAGGGGAGCCGCCCCTCTACGCCGCTTCTCTCTTCAGGCACAGTAGTTGGAGGCGAGGGGCAGGAGTGATGCTCTCAGGGCGAGTATCAGCGGGAGAGCGATGTCTTTAAGACATGCAGCCTCCCGGCCAGAGTGATATTAGCCTCCAGGGCCCTGCCTCGCACTCCTGCCTCGCGCTCCTGCCTCAATTGAGCGCCTGTCTGAGCGAGGAATGTGGCAGCCGCAGCGAGGAATGAAGGCCAGGCCCTCGCCGCTTCTGCGAGGACAGCCAGCGTTTTTCTCACATAACACATTTCTGTCATTCATTTTTTCATATATTATTTATCGCTGAAGCCCGGGGGAGAGGTCCGAGTTCTGCATCCTTCCTGCTGGATTCACAGACCAGCAGCAGTTCTAAGAAGTGGGAACCCAAGGCGAAGGTAAAAGTCCATCACACGGCCCGAAACTTCCTAAAGAAAATACAGGCAGGACCCGGTACTGATGCTTGTCACCTGCTTCCTGTTTTTGGTATCACACCGGGCTCCACTGTTAATATACAGGCTTGCGTTGTTTGGAAGGATTGCTGGAAATTATTGCAGCGAAGCCATAATGTGTATTTTTGTTGCTGCAATCCTATTTACATATACAGTTTCTTTCCATAGTACAACGCTATGTCCTGGCTATATAGTACATGACATAGCTACAGAAAACAGTTGCATGGCACAATTACGCAGGATAGATGCGTAATCAGCTTAATTATTTACTAGTTACATGATATAATAACAGAGAATCAATAGGTCTATATCATATTTTCATGATTTAGTTATATATAAACATATGGCATACATATTCAGAGCATTCATTTTAGTGTCATTACCATAACATATAGTAGTTTGGTAGAGTTACCAGGTTAGAATTGCTACCTGGTGTAATTTGATGTAGATAGTGCCTAGACTGATCAAGTTACTCTTTATGGCAGTTACATAGTGCTAGGCATTACCATGTATGGAGTAGACTTTGAGAACACCAGGAAACAAGTTTCGTCCACCCAAAAACAGTGGAATCTAGGGACAAAGGCAGACAAGACACCAATGAAGATGATGTCAGAGAAGGCAAGAAAAGCAAATGGGATTAACTGATGACAAAGGTAGAACTCCTCAACAGTGAGGTGAAGAAACACCAAAGCAAACTTTGCAAGCACAAAGAAAGCAGCCTCTAGAACAAATCGGAAGAACGAATACGGTGGCATCCACAAAAAGAACTGAGGATGAAACAGGAAATGATGGTACAGCATGAAGAGCTGCTCAACCAATGAGCTGGCAAAGAACAGGAAGGCAGCACGGACAATAGGGGGAGACAGGCACCCACAAAGTCCTCACCTCAAGCAAAGATTACCTGCCATTGTGCTGTGATTTGCCAGCGGACCTGAAGGCACTGGCACAGCTGACATGGAGGAAGAATTTGCACCAGGTAAGCAAATCCAAATACACCCACAAACAACTGACATCCACCCTGGTGACGTGTATGTCAGGTCTACAGTCCATGTTCAATTCTATACGTTCCCATGCCCAAGACTAACGCCTCCAAACCTACTGTACAGGCACCTAAACTGGACATACAAAGTGGGTTGGGGGAAGTGGGTTGTGTAGATATCTATGACCTTGAATATAGTGTCCCAAGTCCTTTAAAAATCCAAAATAATGTGTCTAGCACTAGGATGGAGACATCTCACGCAAGCACCATGAGTGGCAGGGTCAGTGTAAAGATAACAGGAATGACACAACTGTCCTTGCAGTGATGCACAGTTGTAGAAGGAATCAGACCCTAAGTCCTCTCACATTACTATGGCTAAGACACATTAATATGGATGAGCCATACATAGCATCCCAACTTATATAAAGCCACTCCATGGGGCATATATATTCAAAGTAGCGCCAAACGGGCTCTGCGCCAAATTTGGCAGTGCCTCGCTGCACCACTTCTATAACACAGGGAAAGTGGTGTATTTAAAAGACTATGGTGCATCCCTGGTTTTCCCAAGGCCAGGTGCTAACTCAGCTGCGAGTGCTAACATAGCCACCCTTGCACCATGGTACAAGGATGTCTGCCTTCACAGGGGAGATTGTTTTTGTGCAGGAAGGCACACCTTCCTGCACAAAAACAATCTTCAATGGCAATTTGCTCTTTTTATGTTTGGGGCAGAATGCAGCACACACAGAAAGAGCAAAAAATGAGGAGAAATGAAAGCATTTCTCCTTCTTGCACCATGCTAATGCCACCCCTGGGGTGGCATTAGATTTTGCCACTGCCTCAGGTTTATGAAATATTGTTAATCTGGGGCAGCGTCAAAATACAGTGGGTGTTGCTGTGGTCAGTCTACAGCAACACCCATTGTACGCCCCTTCCAGGCAAAATGCTGCGCATGAAGGGGCCGTATTTACAAGGTGGTGTTAAGCCACAGAAAGTGGACCGTCCAGCACCACTGTGCGGTCCGCTGGCACTAGGGTATTGTAAATATGCCCCTTTGTTCCATGTTGCACACCCTTCCAGTGGAGAATTAAATAGTGTTACTAGTGATATAGTCTATCTAAACCATAGAAGGTTAACAACACAGTACACTATTTAATGGTTGTAGAACATTGCAAGGATCAGACCACCATATCCAGGCATTTCCTTTACATGTTATACAATTCAGAACATCTCTGCAATTTTATACCCTAATCATGATTTAACAGTAGTTCATATTGTCTAGTGTTCCTTGTCTGTGTGGTGAAATCACAACAACTGACAATGCATTGCAACCCTCAGAAGATATCGCCATAACACAAACACCCCTCATACCATTCATCAGTGATGACTCTGTGACTGCATTACTGGATGGCATCACAAATGCACCGGTAGCAAACAACTAAGATGTGCCTTTCAGAAAATCTACCAACACAACACTGTTGTAAAATGAATTCTACACTGTCAAAAGGGTATCTTTTATAGAATGCATTGACGCTCGCCCACTAAATTGGCATGCTTCATTATCAGGACATGCTCTTCGCTGAATGGGTGCTGCAATAGCCAGTGGGCCCTTCTTGGGGGGGCTCTTTGCCAGAGATTTTCCACTCCTACAAACCAGTGTTGGCCAGGCAGTAGAGTGTGCCCTTTGCTAAATTCAGAAGGGGGTGTAGTACATTTGGAAAGTGATTAAATTTAAATTGGCTATGGGTTTACTAAATGCCAAATTTTTAATATGGAAAGTAAATCCTGCCAATAATAAAATGACCTGTGAACCAATAGAACGGATTATTGACCCTAGGTTCTGTGTAGAGGTCAACAGTTTTCTTGCCTAATATACTCGAATGAGTTAGCAGCAATTCTTCAGGACTGATAGTTAGTGCCCAAATCTATCTTGAGTTAGACGTATTGGTCAAAGTTGTCATTTATCATAATAGTGCCTGTTGTCACATCTACAGTGATGATTGCTGGAGTTCTTACATTGGCATTCTTGAGCCCATATGACCTGTTTTCCCAGATAAATATTCCCAGATCTGTCAGACTGAGTAAGTTTTGTGCAACACCACCAATTAAAACGATGGACGGAGTGTTGAGTTGGGTTTGTGGCCTGCCTGGATATCATCTTTGAAATGCTGTACATTTCTCTTTGTGTAACCCTTAAGAGACACTCTACCTTGCACAGCTAGATTGCGTAACATGCAACACACAATAATCATGACTTGGAAAGTAAAGTAGATTATCCTCAGACACCTCTATGCGCTATAACTGTGCACTAAGACTGTATAAGAAACACTGCTCAATAAGCTACAAGTTTTCATGCGCCCCCCCCCCTACTACCAAAGCATCGATTGATGGTACAATGCCAGAATATGTAAGAATATGTAATCCCTGGGTACATGGCTATTACATTGGTGAAGTAGTTGTCATCACAGATTGCCTGTGATTATATTTTAAATGTGATGGTTTTCATGTGTGCCATATCAGCAGCTGGCACAAAGTATGACACGTGTATAGTCAATGGCACGCATGACACATGGAAAGTTTGCAACAGCATAGAAGCCTATCTTCGTTTCTTGCTGACTAGATCCTAGGGAAACGTGAGGTGCTGTGTGGTGATGGGAAGGATTGGCTCAAACGTACGACAGGAATGGAGACAGTGCACTTTGTGGAACCCAAATACTTAGGCACATGAGCTCTGGAAGTAGTTATACAGTACTGTTGGCGGGGTTCTCTAATAAGCGATGTTAATCTCACTAAAAATGTGTTGGTCTGATGTTCTGCACAACTGAAAAATTCGGAATTATGCAAATTAATAGGCAACAGAAAGAATTTCATTATTTCCGACTTTGAATTAAGAACATTTTAATGAACTTCCAACTCGAGCCCCTTGAAGTTGGTGTTACTTTTAGCGCCGATGCCTGTCGGTGCTCACGCACTTCCTGTCATGCCCACTTTACATGCATCAGCAGGGCGTTCATATAACACAGCACACTTTGGGCCTGATTCTAACTTTGGAGGACGGTGTTAAACCGTCCCAAAAGTGGCGGATATACCACCTACCGTATTACGAGTCCATTATATCCTATGGAACTCGTAATACGGTAGGTGGTATATCCGCCACTTTTGGGACGGTTTAACACCGTCCTCCAAAGTTAGAATCAGGCCCTTTGTGTGAAGATAGTTTTGTATGCAAAACTTGATTGATGCTGTTTGCAACACTTTAATTTATAACAGCTTCCACGCAACCGGTTAGTAAATCTGGGCCACTGACTGCAGTATAACATTTAGTATAGTTCATATGGGCAATATCCAATCAGTCCTGTACAAAAGAAGAACTTTAATTATGCATAAGAACAATAAACTACACATAAAATTCGGGTGAACAATGAAAATCAGAAGTACCTGGCATTTTCTGGTTCTGAGAATCAACACCATATAGAGTTAATCGCTAGAAATCAGGTTAACACTGAGGGCCTGATTTACGAAGAAATGATGCAGCGTGACATGCAAGCCAGCTTGCTGTGCTGCATCATTTTGAAAGTGCAAGGATGCGTCGTATTTACAGAAATATGACGCATTCCTGCACTTTCCTCTGCGCTGGAGCACAAACTGCTGCCTAGCGCCAACTCAGGCACCCTTGCGCCATGGTGCAAGTGTGCCTGTGTTGCAGGGATGAATGTTTATGTGCAGGAACAAACACCTTCTTGCACACAATCATTAATGGCATTTTCCTCTTTCTATTTGTGCTGTAGAATGCAGCACATGCACAAAGAGGAAAAACCGGGGAGAAATGATGTTATATTGCCACTTTAACACCACCCCTGAGTTGGCATAGGAATCTGACGCATTCCCAGTCTTGTAAATCTGAGAATGCGTCAGATTCCGTTAGGTTCCATGGGTATTGCGTGTGAACACCCACAGCAACACCCACGGAACACCCCTTTCACACAGAATTATGCCCATATTTGCAAGGCCATGAAAAGCCATGCAAGATGACTTTGTGTGGCCTTGTAAATATGGGCCAGCACACTGCGCCACTGAAGCATAAAAAACATAACGCTCCGGTGGCGCAGTGTGCCGCTAGGGCCTTGTAAATGAGGCCCTGAGTCCTGTGGATCAGGTTAACCTCTAGGAGAAGCCTGGAGGACCTTTGGAACTCCTCAAAAATACTCAGGCACTAAAAACAAAAGCTACTTCTGCAAAGTCAAAATATACGCTTCAAAGACTAAAGTGACGGTTTTGGTTGTTTCGAAACATTTGATTTAGTTATGTAGAGAGCTTTGGTATGCACAATGGAATAGGGTAAGTGCACGTGATGCATATTTAATGCACCTGCTATGAAACCCACAGATCATCAGGGGAATGCAGCACCCAAAGAATGAAGTGCCCACCTTTACTTGCCAAACAAATATATATCTAGCGTTTGCCGGTGATTGTGACCCAGTGCCCAGTGAAGGGGCAGAGTCAACTGGAGTCCAAAGTCCATTAGCTATTTTCTTTTCTGTGTGAGGATATTGGCCCTCATTCTGACCTTGGCGGGCGGCGGAGGCCGCCCGCCAAAGTCCCGCCGTCAGGTTACCGTTCCGCGGTCGAAAGACCGCGGCGGTAATTCTGACTTTCCCGCTGGGCTGGCGGGCGGTCTCGTTCAGACCGCCAGCCAGCCCAGCGGGAAAGACGCTTCCACGATGAAGCCGGCTCGGAATCGAGCCGGCGGAGTGGAAGCTGTGCGACGGGTGCAGTTGCACCCGTCGCGTATTTCACTGTCTGCGCAGCAGACAGTGAAATACATGTAGGGGCCCTCTTACGGGGGCCCCTGCAATGCCCATGCCAGTGGCATGGGCACTGCAGGGGCCCCCAGGGGCCCCGCGACCCCCCCTACCGCCATCCGGATCTCGGCGGTCCGACCGCCGGGATCTGGATGGCGGTAGGGGGGGTCAGAATCCCCGCGGCGGTGCAGCAAGCTGCGCCGCCGCGGAGGATTCAATGGGGCCGCGGTACACTGGCGGGACCCCGCCAGTGGTGCCGGTCCGACCGCGGCTTTACCGCCGCGGTCGGAATCCCCATTGAAGCACCGCCGGCTTGTCGGCGGTGCTCCCGCGGTCCTCCGCCCTGGCGGTCAAAGACCGCCAGGGTCAGAATGAGGGCCATTGTCTGGAAGAGATGCCAGTTCACTATTGATGTACCTACGGTGATGCTGAAGGCAGGAGGCCTGTATCTCGAAATCCACAAGGTGCCCTGAACTACTGATTATGCTGCCTCCACTGACAGCCTGCCCATAGCATGGTAGTCAGATACCTGAAGGAGAGATGCATATTGGATGTCCACTCAACATCAGGGCACAGCTGTTGTGTCTCTTAATCTGTAAATGTTAGATTCTCCAGAGGGCTCAGGTGATGATCAAATCCACTCTGGGATAAACGCACAGGGCAGAGGAGAAACTATAAAAGGAGAGTGCAGCACAGCTTAACAAAGCCATGCAGAAGCCTCTCGCTACATAACATCTTCCATTTACATGGATTATATATATAAAGTTGCACAGTATCTCAGAATAACTAAATAATATAGTATGTGGTAAATGTAGGTATTCGGCACAGTTGCAGACTTAGTAGAGTCCCCTAGTACTGGGACATAGTTTACTTAGTACAGCTCTTGTAATATTTATAGAGTTTGAATATTTACAGAGTAAAGGTGTCTGATGTACCCGAAAGGAGATCGTGGTGCCTGGAAACACTAACAGCAAAACCATACCTTATTTTAGCTGGTAAAAATAAATAAATAAAGGCACAGGTCCACGATTTTTTCAGAGGAGGCCGACGATGCGGAGCTCGGCTCAACTGGCCAGTTAAGTGGATGGGTGAAGGGTGCGGTCAGTAATTCAGTTTCAGAATCGTGCAGCTAGTTCACAACATGTTAAACCGCTATCTGTCACACTTAAACATAGGTGCCACGTGGCTCAGTGCCACGCGGGAGGCATTCATTCAGTCCTGGATTTTAATCCAAAAATATTTATTTTGCTGGAATCTGAAGCTCATAGGTATATTGGCAAAATCACGACTAAAAGCCTCAACATTTAACAGTTACCAGACAAGACAGGACCTGCTAAAGGTGTCACACGTAACATGGTACCTCTTGGTATATTTGCACACTCTCACACCCCTCCACTGAGTTTTCCTGAAATTACCTGTTACTCGAGCTGTACCACTTTGATTGCTCTGCTGCTGCTCGGTTCTGTACCTATTTACACTTTTCAGATATTGCCGCAGTGGAACCGTAACTGCGGTTGCCATCGTTCTGCTCAGTGCTAGTGATGCCTTCAAGTGGTGCTCGACTCTGACGAGTAAGGCCTCACTCTGTGTGCAGGAATGCAGGTCAGGGGTCTGTGAATAGCTTGTTCCGGGCTGAAACTTTACCTGTGTGTATCTGGGGGTTATTTTCAAACTCTCCCACTGCATGAGATCTAGCGCTTCACAGATCTATTTTTTTCGTTAATAAACATTTGCAAACTTCGAATTGGCATTTGGTCAGAATTCCTTTCACAGACGTGGCACGTTTGACCAGCACGTGCCTCTGCTTGCCCAGAAGCGGGGAGCGCAGTTGACCGGACTCCACTTGATGCCAAATGTAAGCCAGAGGATTCTCTGAGGGGGAACTCTGGTCCAGCAATGGACTCACCTGTCATGTCGAACAGTGCTAGAGCGTTTTGAAAATTTTGGAAATGTGAATTCTGATTGTGTTTATGGATTGTAAAACTTTGAAGGAAGTCTTGAGAATTAAGGACAACTCCAGAGGAGCGACTGTGCTGATGCTTTGACCTCAGTATGTCAATATGGGCTATATGTGTGATGTGTTGTCGATAGACAGCCTCAGGCCTAATTGACATAAGTACTAACCGGCCTGCTCTAAAGACCTCAGAATTTTCCTCCCTATGTATCTAGGGCATATCCTTTGATGCAGGTGGCATTTAAACCACGTCCTGCTACAGACTATCTGCAAATCTGCTAAGTCCCACCACTCTGGCAAACATTTCGGGGAGAAATCGTTTGTAAACAGAACTGCACTGTATATTGTACTACTGATGGTGTCTATTTGAATGTACCAAAAAGCTTTGAAAATCACAACCCGACAGCCCAACATTACATGTTCTACTCAGGGGCACATGGGAGCCTCTCCCGTATTGAGTATTCCTGATACTTGCGCATCTTGCCTCCACTTCAGCGGTACTCGCTGGTCACCACTGCTGCAGCGGATGACTTGCAAGAACTATTGGCAGATATTCCACTTCCAAGACTGTCCAGCGATGATAAAGACATGCTAGAAGGGGAATTAGTGGAGGAGGAGATAGTTAAACCTTGGTAAGGCTCCTGGCCCGAACGAGATTCCAATAGAACTTTATAAGCTGATGGCATCCAAAATTTCCCCCTATTTGCTTAAAATGTATAGGGAAGAGTCGTAAGCTGGGTCTCCTTCCTAAGGATCAAACATTAGCCAATATAATAGTCATACACAAAGAAGGTAAGCCACCCAATGATTGTGCCTCGTATAGACCAATCTCATTGCTTAACGTAGAAGTTACGTTACTCGCTAAACTCCTGGCCACTCGTCTGATACAGGTGATTACGATTCTCATTCAACCCACTCAGTCTGGCTTTATGCCAGGAAGAGATATGGCCCGCAATCAGAGACGCCTTCAAGGGGTACTGGGATGTGCTGACACCCTACGGGAAGACGTTTTATTGCTCTCCCTCGACCATGCTGGTGTTCTCCCTCGACGCAAAGATAGCTTTTGACACCATGGAGTGGCTATATATATTTCAAGTATTGCATAAGGTGGGCTTTGGCCCACACTTCCTGAGGTTGGGTAAAACTTCTTTATACAGACTCTCTAGCACAGGTCACTGTTAACGGCAGTAGACCCCCTGTGTTGCACCTTCGGTGGGGCAGTCGTCAAGACTGCCAGCTTTCGTCATTAATCTTCACTTTCACTCTAGAACTGCAGGAAGAATGGATCCACCAAGATCCCTTAATCCACAGACTCTTGTGGACAGAAGCATGGGAGGACAGAACCTCCATATATGCAGATTATATTTTACTATATGTATCAGAGCCAACACTGACATTGGATAGCGCTCCCACGATTCCTGTACACACTACATAATACCCTGTTTACAATCCCTGATTTCTATTTCAGAGCAATTGCAAGGGAGATACAACTACTACTTTGGGATGGGGCCACGCCTCGCATTGCCCTCCATAAACTAACTCGGTCCTGATATGATGGAGTCATTGCCCTTCCAGACACAAGGAAATACTACTGGGCAGCACAACTGACAATGATCCACCACGGATGCATCTTCCACCACATAATCCCGCGTACCAGTTGGATAGATCGGCTATGCAACCAGTGGGACATCTGAGAATCGTATACAGGGAGATCCACCCTGAGGTCTTTGGGGGACCTATGGTGGCGATGCTAAAAATCTGGCACACAACTCTCAATGCACTGGGTTGGATGGGTAAGATGACACAAGCTACCCTGCTCTGGGATACAGAAGGTCTGGGAATACTCGGGGACCAGTCGGGTTTTGCCAAATGGGATCTAATTGGACTGTCAAGAGTGGAAAACCTATAGTAGCAGAAGGGAGTTATCCCATTCCAGGAGCTACAAAAAGAATATAATTTAGCCCAAACTGAGTACTACTGCTACCTACAAATTAGGCTCATGTTTCAGATGGCTCTTCCGAAAGGGGAGATGCTGCTCCAAGATGGATCTCCACTGAAAGACAGGCTGCTCGATTCCTACATGCTGTGCAAAGCAATCGCCCTTACCTACCAAAAAGTACTTAACAGCTCCCCTGACACACTAACACAGTTAAGGGAGCAGTGGGAACAAGATTTAGAGAGCATGGAGGATGAGGAATGGCAAGAAGCACTAGCATCTCCACGAGAAGTAGCTATACGGTCAAGGTTCCGCTTATTACAAGTAAAAATCATTCACATAGCATATATGTCGTACACTATGTGGATTACAATGGACAAGGTTGATGACAATTGGTGTCGCAGATGCTGTGGCCAGCCAGGCTCCCTTTTTTCATGTCTAATGGAGCTGCCCAGTGCTGTGTGGCCCTACTAAGTGGAGAGTCGATGAAGGTTTCAGAGGCGGACAGGTTGGGTAGAGGGGGAGCCAATGGGGAAAGCTGAGAATAAGGGGAAGGAATGTCTCTTCACTGTTTTGGTGCTCATCCATGTGTTACAGTTAACTAAACTTCACGCTTTGTGGTGTGACATTGTGCTGACACCTAAAACAATAAAGAGACTTTTAGAAAGAAAGCTTTGAATATGACATTTTAGCTGTTTTATCTGAAACTATTTAAAGAACTGATGATATCGACTATTATAGTGCAGTGCCAAAATATCTCTCTGATATACTTGTACCCTATGGTCCAAAATATGCGAATGATGTAGGTTGTCCTGACTGCAGAATCTGTAAAATTCAAGGTTAATACAATGAAGAAATTTCCTCATATCTTGCTGTATCCATTACACCCTGAGGTGAAAAGGGGAATCCCACTTGTTATTCGTGTTCTGATAAAACATGGTGTCCTAGTGCCCACCGTGAGTGAGCTTAATACCTCCAACTTGCCAATGGAAAATCCTAATAAAGACATACATAGCTTCATCAAATATTTGTGTGCAATTAAAGCTGTTGTAATGCCTAGTGTTCCTAACCCTGTTACCATATCATCTTGTATTCCCATCCAACGCCAAATGAACCACCGTACTGGAACTTTGCTCTGCTTTCCACTCAATCTCTATGCACCTGACAGCCCGGTCCTTTTCACATTCTCATTTACAGGGGACCAACTCACATGTTATTACTTGCCACAAGGCTTCACCAAGTCATCCTCCATCCTCTATCTTTACTTAAGCACTCAAGAGCATTCACTTTAGTTTACTGTGTAGATGACTTGTTAGTTGTGCTTGACTCCTCGGACCAATGTAGGGTTGAGTCCTTGTATCTCCACGCTGAATTAGCAAAGGAAGGGCACAAAGCTACTAAAGAAAAAATGCAATTCCTTCTTTCACAGGTTCGCTATTTAGATCATGACATTTCAGTGGGGGGCGGCACCTGCCTGCAGACTGCATTGAAGTAATTTCTAAGTTACCAAGACAGTTCACTGTCTCTCAGGTACACTTGACTGGAAATTGCAGATTATTGCAGTCACTCCAAATTGGGCTATATGACCATTGTTATATGTCTCCAAAATTGTTTAAAAAAATACATCCCAGAACCACTCCTTTGGCTGAAAAAGGCCGAACAAGCTTTTGTGACTCAGAAGCAAGCTTCATCCTCTGCCCCTGCTCGAGGACTGATTGACTATAACACACCATTCATGTTGTATTGTCATGAAACAAAGGGTTTTGCCTCAGGGCTTTTGTTGCAAGAGCATGGAAATCAAAATAAATCTGACGCCTACCCTTCACCTGCCCTTGAAGCAATCACTGAAGGACTTCAATCATGCTGGTGGGCTGTGGTGGCCATGTAGTGAAATGTTTGAACATATTAGGGGTGATTCTGACTCGCCGCCCGCCAAAGTTCCCCCGCCAGAATACCGCTGCGCGGTCAAAAGACTGCTGCGGTAACTCTGAGTTTCCCGCTGGGCAGGTGGGCGACCGCCAGAAGGCCGGCCGCCCGCCCGCCTAGAGGGAAACCCCCTTCCACGAGGATGCCGGCTCCGAATGGAGCCGGCGGAGTGGAAAGGGTGCGACGGGTGCAGTTGCACCCGTCGTGATTTTCAGTGTCTGCTATGCAGACACTGAAAATCTTTGTGGGGCCCTGTTAGGGGGCCCCACGACACCCGTTCCCGCCAGCCAGGTTCTGGCGGTCAAAACCGCCAGAACCAGGCTGGCGGGAAGGGGGTCGGAATCCCCATGGCGGCGCTGCCTGCAGCACCGCCATGGAGGATTCTTCAGGCCAGGGGAAAACCGGAGGGAAACCGCCGGTTTCCCTTTTCTGACCGCGGCTTTACCGCCGCGGCCAGAATTGGCCTGGATGCACCGCCAGCCTGTTGGCGGTGCATCCGCGGTCCCCGGCCCTGGCGGTCTATGACCGCCAGGGTCGGAATGACCCCCAATGTTTTTTTCGCCCCATTACAATAGCTGTGCCCTGTGCTGTAGTTGCCCTGTTACTTACCACCAAAACGCAACACTTGCTTATGTGAGACTGTCAGAGTACAAAATATTTTGCTGTCGGCCTGTAATATCACCCATGAAGTGCTTCTCAGCGTGTCATCTCAATGTAATCAAAGGGGCCACATGGAGGCTGATGGGCAGCAGGAGTGGTTGGTTCTTTTGTTAATTTTGTGGGCTTGCAAGCGGTTCATCAGTTGCAGTACTGTTGGGTGGCAGAAGGGTAAAATGGAGCAAACTAGTAGGTATGCGTGAAGCAGATCATGCGGTCCTTTCTCAATGGGCAATACCATGATACAGTTGAGTGAGGTTAGGCAAGAGGAATTTCAGTGGAACCACTTTGCTGCTGCTGTCCCTCCACAACCCATCTGGATCCCTTTTACAGCTCTTTTTCATTCAAATGTGTTTTTCACTCATGGAGGCACATACTTGCAATTCAGCCAAATATTTTAGAGTAGGTAATAGTTTCCACAGTTTGAGAAACATAAATATGGGGTCATTGCGACTTTGGAGGTCCCACTGCAGGACCGCTAAATACATGGGAAGGACGCTGCCGTCATGCCGGCAGTGTCCCCCACCCCAGTTGTATTACATAGTTTCCGCCGGGCTGACCAGCCGGAAAATTGTATTGGCCGGAACATTGCTATGTTATTGGCCGTGGCTCTTGTTAGTTAAGGGACCTGAGGCCAAAACCATAGAACAAAAGCACCCTTAGAAGCATTCTGAGGGTGCTGGACTGGGAGGTGGGCCTGCACTGCTCATGCCGCAGGGGCCCCTTTTGGCCTCCAGCGCTATGTTTCCACTAGCCTTTTCATGGTAAGGTCCCTGCCATGGAAAGGCTGGTGGAAACAGGAGTCATGATTAGCATGGAGGAGCTGAGTTCAGCCCCACCGTGGCTTATCAAGAGTCTGACCGCTGTCAGGTAATTGGTAACCTTGTTCCAGGTGGTGACGGCAGCCCCTGGCGATCGGACTGCCAGGGTTGTATGTGGCGGTTGGACTGCCTGGAGTGCAGCGCTCCAACCACCACACGAGTCTGGCGGATCTTGGACCACCCGATTTGTAATGAGGCCCATGGTTACTTGAAAACCTGGATATAATATAGCTTTTTAGTTTGACTAGCAGAAATGTTTTCTCTAGATGCCTTATCTTGACAGGATTGTTGTGCAGCACACCTAAGAACACCAATTTTGGAAGGCAACAATAGTGCATTTACATCAGTATCATTCTTAATTTGGGATTTACTTGAGGTAAATATCAACTCAGAACTACTTCATACAGAGTAGTTATAGCATACACAGCCGCTAGTGAGCCACAGAAATTTCTAAGGCAAGAACCATCAACATAATATAGAAGATCACTTTTTTTGGCGCACAAGTGAGATGAATACAAGACTTCATTAAATGGGCATTCAATGTGAGATAGTCTTGAGGTTCCTAGCCCTGAGCAGTAGGAAGTAGAAAGGCAGGAGAGGAAGTGCCCAAATGTTCCACTTACATGTATGTCCTTGTTTTGGTCGTATGGTTTCTGGTCAAATTAAAGCTTACCCTTCTGCACATGCTGATGCAATTACAGTTGTGAAAAGGCGAATTAGGGATTTCATAGCAAGTCTTGGGGTTCCACTTTAGATACTGGCAAAGGTATACACTATGCTTCCTCTGTAGTTCAGTATCTATGCAAATCTTAGGGATCAAAGAATGCTTTCACTCTCTATACCACCCTAAGTCTTCAGGGAAGGTGGAGTGTTTCAACTCCATCTTCAAAAATAGCTGGGCTCTGTACTGAAACCGGGCTCAAGTTGACCAATGTCCTACCCTCAGCAGTTTGGTAAATCCGAGCCATTCTAAAAAACTAAACTAAGCACTACGAATTGTAATAGAGCAGCCCATGTTGCTTTCACAAACTTTCCAGTGTTTATAGCTTAGCGTGAATTCCTCCAGAAAGACGCTTCATTGATGCAGATGTTTCAGAAGAACAATGTTCTCTATACCTAAACATACACAGAGTAGTTTATATAAACTATGATGGTCATACCCTATGAGTCTATAAATGAACCATTTATATTTCTTTGTTTAGGCCATATAGATAGGCACTAAGGCGGTCATTAAAACATTGGCGGTAAAAGCCGCTTACCGCCGTGCAGAAGACCGCCAACACACCGCCGTGGCCGCGGAAATCCGCCACAGCTATTATGACCCACAGCTCAGAATCCGCCAAAATTCAGACACCCACATAAGTCCACAACAAAAACAAAACCTCCACCATCACACCAACAGAAATACGCCCACACTATCATGACCCACGAATCCACGCGGCGGTCTTTCAATCGCGGTATTCCATTGGCGGTACACACCGCCGCGCTCAAAATACACACAGATTTACAACACAGCCACATTGGACAATTCGAAATACACACACCCGATACACATACACACACCACTCCCACACACCCAATACAATATAAAACACACACCCACATCACCCACAAACCCTTACGACAACAAATCACGAACGAAGGCCAGAGAGAGACACCACCATCAACAACACTAGCATCCACAGGCACACAACACCATCACCCACATAACTTCCACGCACCGCACACTACACACCACTACATATCAGCATACGTATCACTCCACACACCACCCCACACATCACTTACACCAGCCCATGGCACGGCAAAGACACCCCAGGTTCTCGGAGGCGGAGCTCAGGGTCATGGTGGAGGAAATCGTCTGGGTAGAGCCACAGCTATTCGGAGCACAGGTGCAGCACACCTCAATTGCAAGGAAGATGGAGCTATGGCGAAGAATAGTGGACAGGATCAACGCAGTGGGACAGCACCCAAGAAATCGGGAGGACATCAGGAAGAGGTGGAATGACCTACGGGGGAAGGTGCGTTCCGTGGTCTCAAGACACCACCAGGCGATTCAGCGGACTGGCGGCAGACCCCCACCTCCTCCCCCACAACTAACAACATGGGAGGAGCAGGTCTTGGCGATTCTGCATCCTGAGGGCCTCGCAGGAGTAGGTGGAGGAATGGACACTGGTAAGTCAAATCTTAACTATTACATCCCCCACCCTACCTGCATGCCAGCACATACCCCCACCCTCACCCCCATCACTCTAACTCCTCACAAATGTCCCAACATCACAAACCACACATCCTAACACCAAGCCCTGCATGCAACAACAAAGCATGGACACCCATCACCAAAGTATGCCCACTGCACATACCCATACACCCCCCTAAACCACCATCACACAAGTTCCCACACAGGAATGCAAGCACTGGGGTACACGGTCACCCACCCATTGCACACCATGACACACACAGATGTAATAACCATCCGTTTATACCCCTGCAGTACCCCTACCCAACGTCACCGGACAGGAGGGTCCACACATGTCCACACCACCAACAGAAGAGGTCCACAGTGATGACAGCACCTCTGTCCAACTGGATCTAGATGACCAGCCCGGCCCATCGGGGACCTCAGGACAGACGATTCCCCACAACCAGTCACAGGCCACCACAGAGCTTCCCCCCTCTGGAAACACCAGCACAGCACCCACCCAGCGGGCCCATACCTCCGTCCCCAGGACACGTCAATCAGCTGTGTGTCCACCACTACAGGGAACCCAGGCTAACCCACCACCCCAACAACAACAGGGACCTGGGGGCAGGGGTAGTGGGCACAGGGGAACTGGGAGGGCTGCTGTGCGACAGGGGGCGGACAGGCCCAGGGAACCCACTCTCCACGAGGCCCTCTCCTCCATCATGGGAGCCTACCACCACTCCTAAGAGACGGTGGCAATGGCACTGGCCAAGTTTCAGGAGACCCAGCGCCTGCAGGAGGAACAGTATATGGGCTTCAGGGAGGAACTCAGAACCATCAATTCCACCCTGGGCACCATCGTAGGGGTGCTGAAGGAAGTACTCAACACCAGGAGGGACACTGTGGCACTACAAGGGGCCCCTGACACTAGCCTGGATGATGAACTGCCCACCACCTCTGCCGGCGCTAGTGGACAGGAGGCACCGCCACAGGACCACCACACCAGCACCCCACCCCCTGCAGAGGGAGAACCACCTCGCAAACGGTCCCTGAGATCCAGGACAAAGACAGAGAACAATGCCAAGACCCCCACCAAGAAATGAGACCACCCTGATTGTCATCCTACTGTCCCACTTTGTCACCCTGTCCATCCTTAAACTGCCCCAGCTCCACTTCCTATGCCCATATGGGCGTTGCACCTGTGAGACTAATAGACTGGATTCTGCCATGGACATTCCTCCGCCATCACCCCTCACCATTTTACAACCCCCTCCAATATTGAGCACCTAAATAAACACCCTTAAAGCACAAAACAATCTGGAGTCTGTCTGTGATTTCGGCATACTGTATTAGCAATAACTGTGGCAAAAAGCTTTTTCATTGGTAATGTCAACATACCTATGTCACACAGCTCTAGTCCATGAGGAATCAAAGCAGATGTCACACAGTGGGACCCACATCTGTGAAACCGTAAGGGAAAGTGGCAACTCAGTGACATGTAGTAGCCAGGTCTGTATTCTTACCTGTGTGTCACTGGAAATATTGCTCCATCACTGAGTCCCTGTTGTCCATGTCATTTCCTCTGCTTCCTCGTCTTCACTGTCCACTGGCTCCACAGCTGCCACAACACCGCCATCTGGACCATCCTCCTAAAGGAAAGGCACCTGTCGTCGCAAAGCCAAGTTGTGAAGCATACAGCAGGCCACGATGATTTGGCACACCTTCTTTGGTGAGTAGAATAGGGATCCACCTGTCATATGGAGGCACCTGAACCTGGCCTTCAGGAGGCCAAAGGTCAGCTCGATCACCCTCCTAGTTCGCCCATGGGCCTCATTGTAGCGTTCCTCTGCCCTTGTCCTGGGATTCCTCACTGGGGTCAGTGGCCATGACAGGTTGGGGTAACCAGAGTCACCTGCAAATGGGGAGGGACAACTGTTAGACACACACTAACCTGGAGGGGTAGCCCCAGACCCACTCAGCCATTCCCACTGACTAGCTTCCAGGTGCTCACCTAATAGCCACACACGGTGCCTCTGGAGTTGACCCATCACATAAGGGATGCTGCTATTCCGCAGGATGCAGGCGTCATGCACTGAGCCAGGGAACATGGCATTCACATGGGAGATGTACTGGTCTGCCAAACATGCCATCTGTACATTCATCGAATTATAACTCTTCCGGTTTCTGTACACCTGTTCACTCCTGTGGGGGGTACCAAAGCCACATGTGTCCCATCAATGGCACCTATGATGTTGGGGATATGTCCCAGGGCATAGAAATCACCTTTCACTGTAGGCAAATCCTCCACCTGAGGGAAAACGATGTAGCTCCGCTTGTGTTTCAGCAGGGCAGACAACACTCTGGACAACACGTTGGAAAACATAGGCTGGGACATCCCTGATGCTATGGCCACTGTTGTTTGAAATGACCCACTTGCAAGGAAATGGAGCACTGACAGCACCTGCACTTGAGGTGGGATTCCTGTGGGATGGCGGATAGCTGACATCAGGTCTGGCTCCAACTGGGTACACAGTTCCAGGATTGTGGCACGGTCAAGCCTGTATGTTATTATCACATGTCTTTCAAACAACTCAGAGGTACGTACCCACAGCATACACAGAACCCCATTCATAATCTAAAAAGTGGCCAGTATGTGTGTGGAGTCTAGGCCTAGGTATGTGTGACACAGTTGAAATTGTAGGCATGTGGGCCCCTGAAATGGCGGCTGCCTGACCTGTAAAGTGGGACAATTGGATGTGAGGTAACTGCGCTGGGGTTGTACACTGTCACGGTAGGCGGTCGAAGACCGCAGTGCAATGCTGCATTGGGTAATATTGGACCCTATGGGTCCCAGGAGCCAATGACGATGTACGCCGGCGCTGACGGTATGCACCACCGCGGACGTGACCGCCATTTTCTATCTGTTCAATCACTCGATACTTGATCTTCGACAAAAGAGGACCTACACTGCAAGTGCTGCTGTGACCTCGGTCTGGAAGAGACAATGGCTCGAGTGTCTGGGGAAAGGGCCCCTGCCTTCACCTCGTAGGAGTTGGAGAAACTCATGGACGGGGTCCTCCCCCAGTACACGCTACTCTACGGTCCTCCAGACAAACAGATAAGTAAACTGGGAGCATGCTGTATGGGCTATGCCTGTGTGGAGAGGGGTGGATGTAAGAAGGAAGGGGGGAGAGTGCGGCGTGCATGAAACAACGGTGAGTGCATGTGCCACATGGCAAGGGTAGGGATGGGGGACAATCACTTTGATGGTGCAGTTGGTAATAACTTTCTCTTCCCCCTGTACAAATCATGTAGGTCAGCGCCCACCAGAAAAAACATATTTGGCGTGCCATCGCCAAGGACATCCGGACCCTGGGGTCTACCACAGACGGAGCACCCACTGCCAGAAAAGATGGGAGGACATTCGCCGCTGGAGCAAGAAGACAGCGGAGGCTCAGCTGGGGATGGCCTCCCAACGTGGGAGGGGTGCCCGTCGCACCATGACCCCCCTGATGTTCAGGATCCTGGCGGTGGCGTACCCGGAGTTGGATGGGCGCTTGAGGGCATCACAGCAGCAACAATGGGGTGAGTACACTCGCATTCTGCTGATTTTGCGCGCAGTGGAGGTGTCTGGGTGGGGGAGGTGGGCTGTGGGTTTCCCTAGGCCAGGGCGAGTTCCGTAGGCAAGGTCGCTCTGTAAGGCAGGCAATGTGGCACCCCACCGCACCTCTGTAGAGTGCCAACTACACCTAGTCATGCCCCTGTGTCATCCATGTGTGCAGATGTCGTCCATAGCCTAGTAGGCCATTTCCCAGGAATTGAACAGTGGAGCCCAAGAGCGCGGCGTAGTGCAGGGGGCTTCTGTGTCTGTTGTGTCCGCCAACGGTAGTGGTAATGCATGCACTCAACATGTCTTTCTTCCGTCGTCCCCCCCCCCTTTTTGTGGTCTCCCTGTTCTTGTGTGCATTAGCATCATCAGGCGGAGGAGCAGTGGCACTGGAGCACGAGGGGGCTGCATCCCACATGGCCATGGAGGGCCACACTACAGAATCGGACTTTACCAGTGGGACGGAGGGCGAGGGGAGCTCCACGTCGGGGACAGGAGCTGAGACGAGTGACACGGACTCGTCCTCTGATGGGAGCTCCCTTGTGGTGGCGGCAACATCTGTGCCCCCCCCATCTACAGGTACAGCCGCCACCCCCCCTTCCAGCACCGCCCTCCCAGCAGCCCCTCAGCTTTCGCCCCGTGCCCGCTCACCCGGGAGGGTGGGCATCACCTTCGCCCCAGGCACCTCAGGCCCTGCCCCAGTCACCCCTGCTGCCCTCAGTAAGGAGGCCATTGACCTCCTCAGGTCCCTCACTGTTGGGCAGTCTACCATTTTGAATGCCATCCAGGGTGTAGAAAGGCAGTTGCAACAAACAAATGCATTCCTGGAGGGCATTCATTCTGGTCAGGCGGCCCTTCAGCGAGCTTTTCAGACTCTGGCCTCAGCACTGATGGCGGCCATTGTCCCTTTGTCTAGCCTCCCCCTCCAACTTCCTCCACCCAGACCCAATCCCCTGTACCTCAGCCTATTCCAAGCACACCTACAGACCAGCATGCACACACGTCAAACATAAGCACCACACATCCCACAGGCACTCACGCAAGCATCACACACATGCAGACACACCAACATCCACTGCCTCCACTGTGTCCCCCTCCTCCTCGTCTCCCTCCTCCCTCTCTGTCTCGTCTACACTCAAACCTGCATGCACTACCTCTACAGCCACTACTACCATCACCAGCACACTCACCACCACACCCCCCCTCACGTGCAGTCACCACCCCCACTACCATTCACACGTCCCCTGTGTCCTTTCCCAGTGTGTCTGTGACGCTCCCTCCCAAGATACACAAACTCAGGCACACACCCACCCAACAGCCATCCACCTCACGACAGCCTACAGCGCATGCACCTTCACCCAAAGTCAGCAAACAAACACCTCCTACAACCACAACCTCTTCCTCCACTCCCAAACCCCCTCCAGCTACCCGTCCCAGTGCCAGTGTGTCCCAAAAACTTTTCCTGTCCAACCTCGACCTCTTTCCCACACCTCCCCCACCCCGTCCGTCTCCTAGGTCCCGAACTAGCACCTCAGCCACAACATCTCCGGGACCAGTGGTGCCTGTAGTCACCGGAATCTGGAGTGCACTGACCACCAGGGCAGCCAGTGTGGCACAGAGCCACAGCACAGACAGTCCCCCACCTGTGAAGCATCAGAAGTTGGCCAGTGCCAGGCGTGAGAGGGGGAAGACTCCAGCCACCAAAGCCGCTCCCAGGGGTACAGGTGGGAGTGTGGAGTCAGCTGCAACACCTTCAAAGGTGGGGAAGGGGCACAAGAAAGTCAGCAAGTCTGGGAAGAGCAGCACGGCCGAGAAGACCGCCATCACCCCCAGCTGCCCAGGAGGCCACCGCCAGCACCAGCCCCGCTGGGCCATGAAGAACCACCAGCAAAAGCCCTGCTGGGCCATGAAGGACCGCCAGCAAAAGCCCCGCTGGGCCATGAAGGACCGCCAGCAAAAGCCCCGCTGGGCCATGAAGGACCGCTAACAAAAGCCCTGCTGGGCCATGAAGGACCGCCAGCAGCTGAGTCACTGCAATGGAGACCGCCGCACCAAGCACCGCTGAACTGGGCACCGCCGCCTCAAGAACCGCTGAACAGGGCACCGCCGCCTCAAGCACCGCTGGCCCATGAGCGCCAAGGGCACTGACGCTACTGAGTCCGCCACGGGCAGAATGAAGCACTCTGGGCACCGTGCCCCCTCCAGAACCAGTGGAGACATCCATCCACTACCTCTGTCCTTAGCAGGATGAAGCACTCTGGGCACCATGCCCCCTCCAGAACCAGTGGAGAGATCCATCCTCTACCTCTGTCCTTAGCAGGATGAAGCACTCTGGGCACCATGCCCCCTCCAGGACCAGTGGAGAGATCCATTCACTACCTCTGTCCTTAGCAGGATGTAGCACTCTGGGCACCATGCCCCCTCCAGAACTAGTGGAGACTGTTATCCACTTGAGAGACTGTGGCTTTGCACTCCCCAGGATGGAACAGTGGGCAACCCACCCACTGTAGAGACTTGAGAGACTGTGGCTTTGCACTCCCCAGGATTGAACAGTGGGCAACCCACCCACTGTATAGACTTGAGAGACTGTGGCTTTGAACTCCCCAGGATGGAACAGTGGACAACCCACCCACTGTAGAGACTTGAGAGACTGTGGCTTTGCACACCCCAGGATTGAACAGTGGGCAACCCACCCACTGTAGAGACTTGAGAGACTGTGGCTTTGCACTACCCAGGATTGAACAGTGGGCAACCCACCCACTTTATAGACTTGAGAGACTGTGGCTTTGCACTCCCCAGGATTGAACAGTGGGCATGTGGCCCCCTCGTGGATTTGGCGTTGTGCACTCAACCGTCTGAGGTGCCCCCCCTCACTCTCCCTCTGAGGTGCCAGTTTTGTTGCTCTCTGATGCCCCTGCAGTGTTCTCTCCGTCATGGTCGGGGATCTTGTGTGGGCCTCGCCCATACCGTGTGCGCCAGTGTTCCACTGACTTAATTGGAGCACTACCTGGACTACTATGCTTGGTATATATTTTGTACATGGTGTATATATATATTTTTGCCTACTTGATTTTAATATATCACAATGGTCACACTCATTTTCTATTGTCTTTGCATTCTTCCGGGGGGGTTGGGGAGTGTAACTGTGATGTATCAATATGCATTAGTGTGTGTGTTGTAGTGGGTGAGGGTGGGAGTGTTGCGTGTGTGTGTCCCAGTTTTTTACCTCACCTGTGTCGTAGGTGCAGTACTCACCGTGGTCTTCGCCGCCGGCGTTCGTGCTCCTGGTAGAGGAGCAGGAAGACTATCGCAGGGAGAATTTGGAGTTACGGGTCCCTGGTGTCCTCGTTCCTCATGGGGTGTGTAGAGGTGAGCGTTTTCCCTTCGGAATCCTGTTTCCGCCGTGTTTTTATCCGCGGTGAATCCGCCCCGGAAAAGGTGGCGGATTAGTGGGTTGTAATAGTGTGGGCGGTACATTGTCTCCCGCCTGTCTGTTGGTGGTGACCACCGCGCTGTTTGTTTGTACCGCCGTGGCGGTCGGAGTGTTATAGTGGCTGTCTTTGTTGGCGGTTTCCGCCACAGTCGTAATTGCAAAAAATTTACCGCCAGCCTGTTGGTGGTCTTACCGCCGCTTTAACACCGTCCGCCAGGGTTGTAATGACCACCTAAGTGTTTCACACTTGAATGTGTTTTATCACAGTGTGTTACATGTCTGAGCACCAAGCACATTTCTTTCACTGAATTTTAATGAGATTAATACTACCTAATGATGTTTTCATAATAACAAGAAGTAAAAACATTGATTTTAGAGGAATTATTCTGTGTATATTTAGCAGTAGGAACCATGTTCTTCTGAAACAATGATGTACCCCGTGCCACTATTGACCTTAGGGTTTTCTCTTGTTTTCTTCAATGCTTCAAGCAACTTTTTTTCTCACTCTCCAGCTTCCGTTCTCAGGTTCAAGTTGTCGTCCCTGCTTGTCTAACCGCAGTATGTCATGACCTGTAATTAGGGTATTATGTCCATGTGTGAGTACACCAGCAAAGGTCTGCTCTCCAACCCTATTGGAATGGTCCCTTCTAAGTCCTGCGTACCACAAACACCACTGTGTAGAGCTGTAGAGTGTCAGCCTTGGTACATGACACACACTACAAGCAAACTATCAAGCCAAGGACTTCAATCCAGTGGCTTTCTTCTGTGACTGTGAGCCAGGGCACTCTTACACATCTTGTTCTTGCTTCATTCACTAACCTTGCTTTCTCAGCACAAGGATGTGTTCCCGTTGTCAGTATCCACCAGTCTAATTCTCACTATGATGCAGCCCCTCCCCCTGTACACAAGTACAAGCCATGGCCTAGGTAGTGGAATGCCTCTCACCTACCTGATCTCTAGATGGTTCTAGCTGATTTTCTTTGCTGCAGGTCTTGTTGTGTAGCTCAGTGTCTGGCTCTGCCTGAACGTCCAGGTGGCTGGCGCCCAGATATCACAGCACTCTGCCTGGATGTTTCTGTGGTGCATTACTGTGTTGTTATGTGTTACTTTTTGTGGCTTTGTGGCATGTTGTGTTTAGTTTGTACTGTGGTGTGCATTGTAGTACATTATTGTGTTATACTGTCGAAGGGCTGTCTGTTGTGTTGCATTCCTTTGTATTTGTTTTGTGTTCTTGTGTTCTGCTGTGTCCTCTTTTGTTTTTGTTGTGGTATTGGTTACTGAGTTGTGCTTCCATGTTTTTGTTCTGGTCTGTTGTGCTATCCAGTTTTTTAGAGACATCAACAAATACTACTGTGCTTCTAGCCAAACACAAAGCATTCTATTAAACTGCTTGGAATTATTTACCACTGACAACGGTGGTAATATAGTACTGTTCCAGTTCTTCACCTTTCATCCAACGGTAGCTACCCAGAGTGGTGCAGCCATATCTCTTGAAATGAAAGTGGACAGAAAGTTGGTTAGTCCTATCACCTTTTGTGATAGAAGCTACTTATGCCAGTTACTAACCAGTTAGTTAATTAGGTTATGTTGAATGAAAATCATCCCTAACAACTGGTATTACTAGTGTTGTAATAGTCACCACATCAGAGACACTTTCATTATTACATAGTACAGATGCAAGATCTGAGCAGTGATCACCTCAGCTCCTCAGTCATCGTTGTAAAGTGTAACGTGAAAACGTTTTTATTAATGTTGACTACCTTTACATGGGTAATACATAACAACCATAGCTGCAATGCTCCTCCGGCACCAATATCATAATATTAATATTAAATCTCAAAACCCTATTTACTAGATGCAGTAATAATCTCACCATATCTGACCCAATCATAATTGTGGCCTTAGTACTGTTGTTATTCTTGTATTGCATTTGTGTAGATCCTTGCACTGTATGATGAACGAATATCTTGCATCACCTGCTAAGATTTGTACACTATTTTCTTCAACTTCACCGCTCCTCACCAAGCCCTGATACCAGTGCAGATGCGCTTGTGGGTGACTTGTCATCACTGAAGAACTCATCATCCGGCCCTCTCCTGCATCCTCTTAGATGCCCGTTAGTGCAGCAACAGCAAAAGGCATGGCCAGTCTCACTGCCCATTCCATCTAAAACAGCAGGCCATACAGCCCATACTCATGGCCTTGTAGGGACCCAACACTCCCAGCAAGGTGGCACATAGAAGCGATGGGCACAGAAGCGACATACCCCTCCCAAACCCCACAGGCATCAATAATAGAGAAAGCAAAAATGCTGTACTCCCGCACCATGGTATTGAAGAAGGGTGGCCAAAAACCAGACACATTTAGGTTGCAAAAAAGAGTGGATGGGTAACAAGGCATCTTAACATACAAATATGAAAATACCACTTCCGTTTTCAGAAATAGTGTAAGGAAAAAGGCTTTTTGCAGGTTTCCTCCCAATTTGGACTGGTAGCTGTTGTTTTTTTTTACTCTGAGAGTGCACTGAGGCCTACTAAATAGACCTCAGTGCCAGTGTTATAGCCCATACAAAGGGTCTGATTTAGATCTTGGCGGTATTGTTCCTGCCATCCTTTTTTCGATGGAAAACTTGTCTGCGTACTAGGCGATCCGCCCGCCTGATTTAGATGTTAGCGGTACTATAGCCGATAACTCGTCCAACCCCCCCACCCCATCGTCAGACTCGAAGGTAGGGAATTAGCATTGCCAGTCTGTTGTGTGTTCACTGCACATGAGCCATGGACCACTATAGTCAGATTGTCCCTCTCTCAGCATGCATGTTTGTCCATCAAGGCCACTATGTCCTAAGTATGGGTGAATCCTTGTCCCAAGGTATATGTGTTCCCATTCCAGTGTAGAGTTTGCGTCCCTCCATCCATTTATCACTGTATTCTTGACCAAATGTCAGTGTCTCCGTGTCCCATGGTGTTTCCCCTAATCCCAGTGTCACAGTGCACTTGTCCCTCATTAACACCAGCCCATGTCCCACTGTCGCTGTATTTCCACCCCAGGTTGTTGCCGCTTCATACCTATCTAAGGCGCACTGGTTCCCTGCCCCAGAGTGACTGTAACCTTGTCTTAATGTTAATGTGTCTGTCTCAATACAGATGCTAATGTCTCCCTTTGCCCCTGTTGTTTATTCTTCTCCCAGAGGGTGGTTTTCCATATCAGTGCCAGCATGTCTATACCCCTTATTTTTGCATCCCATGTTCCATGTCATTGTCCATGTGTCCCATTCAGGTGTGTCGTCATAACAGTTAGCCTGTATCACAGTAGCTGCGTCTTCCCATCTCAGCTACACTAAATTCTTGTCCCGGGTGAGACATAACTTGTAGCATTCCTGCTTTTCCTATGCACACGCACTTGTGTAATTTCCCCTCTAGCGAGTTTGTTTACACCAGTAACGCTTGAGTATTTTATATTACTGCATTCCTTGCTTTGTTTTTCCTCATGAATCCATTGAAACTGTTACACTGTTTTTCACAGGTTACTCAACACAAATAACACTTGCGAAAAAATGTATTGCAAAGGTCACTCTTATCAGATGGAAGCAACCCTTGTACTAAACTAGCAGTGCTTTCTGTCATTTTCATAGTTTTTGCAAGATGTATGCATACTTTGCGAGGAAGAAACTACGCCAGCTCACACAGCCATAATCACAACCTGGAAATTCTGTGTGAAGTTACTAGCAGCAAAGGCTCATCGTAACACTAAGCATTTCACTGCACAAACGCAATTTGCAATATTTGTGCTGTCAGCAGGTCACCGATTATTTATGCAGAACACAACATTTTCACTAACTGTAAAGTGTATAAAGTAACCATGTATTACCTCCTGATTTTGCACTGGAGTCTAATGAGCCCACTGAAGAGTGGAATTCCCAGAGGTACTTAAAACATTGATCCATAAACAAGAAATCCTTTCAATTAGAAAACTCCACAGATAATCAACTACTCTAAAATGGTGGCTATAATTCTATAGTGTTATGGAATTGTGTACAGTTTACTACCCATACCTGGGTTGCTGAAGTGCTTGTCCACATGTGGAACATGCTACAGTTTGTGTGCCTGGAATAGTGTTGTCTTTGCCTTGAGTCTTTGTGGGAAATGTTTTCATGTTGTGCGTGATGACCACCAAAGAGCGATTATCGTTTTATAGGACTCAGCACATCACACTGTAATGGATGAGAAAATATGACAGAGATGCATTTTTATCATATTAATTATGCTGGCAGCTCTTTATGTCCTTAAATTGTGCTATTAGTTTACCTTCACGTTCCTGGCCCTTTTTCGTGTGATGCTTATCAGAGGTCATCCACTCTGATTTTATGGATCCTCACGAGGTAAAAGGTTTTGGTTAAAAATAATGGTGCCTTAGAGATCCGATTTGATATTACAGTTCCCTTTACATGATTGCCACTCTCAGATGTTGCATGAGGAAATTTGCTAAAGTGGACTGCATTGTTGTCATCTATTAGTCATTAGTTAATTATCAGAATATGTGACTCTTTGGAACCTATAGATTGGATGTTATCCTCAAATGAACAGCAATTTCAAATCTCTTTGATTTCTGCATGATTGTCTGGTTAATACTGAGTGGTTATTTAAGCATGCTGGTTTGGCCTGTGTCTGTGCCATTCATTTCATTGCAAGATTTCACAGGTCCTTTCATGAATTAAATACTTGTATTGTTCACAATGAAGGATCTGGTAATGAACTTGTTTAGGATGTAGTGCCATGGATTACATCACAAATTAACTGTCCTCCATGTTGTGGTTAGTGGTAGAAGGTAGGATAGACATAGTTTACTATGTCTGTGAAGTCGGGGGGAGGGGCAGGAGCTCTAGGGTTAAAATCCCATAGGTCATTAGGCATGTTGCAGGTTTCAGGTGCAGAGTGGCAGCAGGTACCTTTAGAGGCCTATTTATGAGCCCCATTGCATCACTTTTGCACCACGCAATGTGGTGTTGGGTGGTGCAAAGGTGACACAACCCTAAATCAGATTTATGAAGCCACGCAATGTCACGTTCCATGGCCCTGCATGGCTTCATAAATCTGGAGTAACGCAACGCAGTACAAATCACTGTGTTGCATAACTCTGCCCCAGGAAGGCATTCTGTGGGCATTGCATGGGTGTTCCCACGCAACTCCCATGATTTTTGACGCATTCTCAGACTTACCAAACCCATGAAACCTGGGAATGCCCCCAAATCCTATCCCTGCCTCTGGAGGTATAACAAGGAGAAATATCAATATTCCTCATTGTTTTTTCCTCTTTCTATATGTGCTACGTTCTGCGGCAACATGGAAAGAGGAAAAGGGCTCTGGGGATTATTTTTGTGCACCATGGTGCTAGGTGGCCAGCGCAGGGGGAAAGGACAGTAATGCCCCTTATTCTGTAAATATGGTGCAATCCTGCCCTTTCCCTGTGAAGTATGGCAGCACAGTAAGGTAACATGCTGCCCTGCCCTGCGCCACATTTCTCATAAATCTGCCCCTTAGTGTTGATTTTATTACAAGACAGGAGGCTCATATTATGCTTTTCTTTTCATACTTTATTTCAAACAGCAGTCAAGAACTACAAATCCCAGAATCCCTGGGGAAAAAATGACAAAACTGCATCATAATGGGGCCCACCAATCACACAACGAGCCCCATAATAACTATCTTGACTGAGAGCACCAAGTCCTCTTTTTTTGCTGCTCGCAGTCAAGATAAGTACCCTGCTCGCAATTATATATTTTTCTGTTTAGTTGTACTGTGTTTTGTCGTATTTCTGATATATATATTGTTTATACTTTTATTGGTATTTGTTTTATGTGTTTTATTGTTATTTCCTCCTTTCATTTTTCTGCCTTTTGTGTGTGTTTTAATGTAGCTAGACGTACTAAGACTAATTTGTCTTCTGTCCTTTATCCCTTTTTTCCCTCTCAACCCAAACTGTGTGTTGCTAATTGCTTGAAAACTTAGGTTTCATGAACAGCAGATCTCAGGGTTGCTTCCTCTTCTCAGTTGCTGATTTCCTTTCAGAAGCCCCACAAACCTGTCTCATCTCCCACTTTAGCTTGTTGGGTTAAGTGGCTGATGTCTTTGGCTGGTGTCCCTACCGATATTTATGGTGCCCATTCCGTTAGAGAAGCTACGGCTTCTCTGGCCGTTTGGTCCGGGGTAAGTTTGCATGATATCCTTAGATCTGCAGATTGGTCTAACGTTAGTACGTTTAGAACGTTCTATTGTAAACCTGTTGATCATCCTTTGCAAACTGTTATTTCATTGCTTTGAACAAGCATAATACGAGCCTCCTGTCTTGTAATAAAATTGAGATTTTCCTAGCCTTGGTGTCAGAAAGGCTAGATTTTATTAAAGACAGAGGCGAGTATTATCCCTCCTCTTCTAACCCTCCCTGTTCTTTTGTTCCAGTTGCCTCAACTGCAATCAACAACAACGCTCTCGGCTGACCAGCTTACATCGCCTCCTCGGTCTGGACCTTCACTTCAATCATCCAGATCTACAGGAGATTACCCTTTCCTCAAGCCTTTCTGCATAGACTTCCTTTCTGAAGTTTTGACTCTTTATGGTTTATTATGTTTTTTCTCGGACTACTCCATTGACTGATATTCACAAGAAAAGAGGGCTTGGTGCTCTCAGTCAAGATAGTTATTATGGGGCTCATTGTGTGATTGGTGGGCCCCATTATGACGCAGTTTTTTAGGTTTTTTTCCCCAGGGATTCTGGGATTTGTAGTTCTTGGCTGCTGTTTGAAATAAAGCATGAAAAGAAAAGCATAATACTCGCCTCCTTGTCTTTAATAAAATCTAGCCTTTCTGACACCAAGGCTAGGAAAATCTCAATTGTAGAGACAGTTATTATATTGCATCCACATTTCGAGGTCACTGTGAGGTTACATTGGTTGCATGCCTGTGTCTGTCCTCTTGGTATAGTGTGCTGTGGTCTGTACTGTTCCATAGCTCCCAAACGTGCTTGTAATAGTAGAAGGATTATCATTGTAGGTTCCATCACAGGGTCAGCAGTTAATGTATTTAATGTGGGCATATCCATGTTTTCACCTCTCTTCTGAAATGTAAATGTTCCTAAATGCTGCAAATCTTGGCGGGCAATGAGTTCCAGAAGTTAGCGGCTTGCAACTAGAAAGCACAGTTTCCTATGGATTTCTTGTTATAAGGGGGAGTGCAGATCTGTGGTGCTAGCCTGGCACAGAGTGTGCTATTTGTTTGTGTTGTTTAAATGTGAATTATAAGTATAGTGGTCCTTTTCCTTGGGAGGCTCTGTTGCGGATGCAAAGTGGTTTGAACATTGAACCGGTTGCGATAGGAAGCAAGTAAAGTGTTTGCAGAAATAGTATTATGTGTCATTTTGGGTGAAAGAGGAGGAGGAGCTTTCTAAGGTTTTTTGGATTTGTTTAATTTTCTGTATTATGAAGAAGAGATGCCAATGCACAGGCTATTAGAATAGTCAAGCTTGAAGATCACATGACGGATGATAGCTTGTAGTTTTTTTTTAATATCTTAATTATGGGAAGCTGTGTTGCAACTTTTTTACTGTGTAAAAGTTGCGCTTGTGACCTCATTGGCATGTGGTTGTCAGGGGCAGAGCTGAGGCCATAGTTTCTCTTAGGTATCATACTTCTGTTGGCATCAAGTTCCTGCAGCCAAATGTCTTTAGGCTGGTGTGCAATTGCCCCAATGTCATACAACCATCTCTGTAGTTTTGAGCTTTAGGTCGTTAATCAGGTATAATAAGTTTTCTTGGGAGTTTTTGGGGTCACCTGAGTGAATTTTGTCAAATGGTAGGATTTACTGCTAGTGTCATTAGGCCATAATACTTGCAAATCCAAACTGGATGACCAAGGACTCCATTTTAGCACTTGACTCTTTCAACATAGTGGGGGCAAGCGCCATTCAAGAAGTATATGTAGGTTATACTGTTAGTTAACATAGTAATACTAGTCACTCCATGCCAGTACTTTAGTATGCACATGAAAGATATACCACACATGAAATGATGATAGGTTTGGAAAATTAGAAGTCTCTTCTATCAGGGTGTGGGGAACAGCATACTGCAGTCCAAATAGTCCACTAGTCATGGGATTAGTTGTAGGGGTAATAGCTGGTCTAGGTATCCAAGTAGATGTTGAAAAGGTCCTGTATCTTACAACTCATCTGTAGCAGTTAAGACATTTTGGGGAAGGCCACTGTGGGGACAGCAGCACCCACCCCTGGGTGGGAGGAGGAACAAGGACAAGGTTGGACACTCTGCAAATCCTGGGGTTTTAAATGTGAATATCTATAGCAACCATAGGACCAAAATCAAAATCGAACAGTTCGCAAATCATGGTGACTCCCTCTACCGACCTGCTGAGACTAAGAAGCAGCAGGTAAAGCCAAGGAAACCTCAAGACCTCCCAGGAACTAGAAGGTGCACACATGCTCCCTGCTGCACTAGAGGGTTAGGAACAAAGGGCCAGATTTACAAGAAACTGGCGCAGCACGGTGCTGCACCAAAATCAGCAGCATCACGCTACACCAGTTTTTAAACACAGGGCTGCGCTGTATTTACAAGAATATGGCACAGTCCTGCGTTTTCCCCTGCGCCGGTGCTAAATTAAGCTGCCTGCGTCAACTCAGGGATCCTTGCACCACAGTGAAAGGGTGTCTGCATTAAGGGGAGTGAAGGTTTATGTGCAGGAAGGTGTCCCTTCCTGCACATAAACAATCTACAATGGTGATTTGGCACTTCTATGTGTGCTGCAAAATGCAGCACACATAGAAGTACCAAAGCGTAATTTCTGAATGATTATTTATGTGCAGGAAGGGACACCGTCCTGCACATAAACAATCATCCATGCATTCTGCTTCTTCTATGTGTGTTGCAGCACACATAGAAAAAGCAAAAAAGGAGGAGGAATAAAAGTATTCCTCCTCGTTTTGCCATTCTAATGCCACCCCTTAGGTGTCATTAGTTTTTGGTGCTGCCACAGATTTACGATTTCTCGTAAATCTGGGGCAGGGTCAAAGGCAATGGGTGTTGTGATGGAATGCCCACTGCAATACCCACTGCACGTCCCTCTGACGCAGAAAACTGCATTGGAGGGGGTCCATATTTACAAGGAGGTGTAAAGCTACAAAAAGTAGGGTTAAACCTCCTTGTAAATCTGGAGAAGTGGTTAGCACCACGGGAGCATCGTAAAAAGTGATGCTCCGGTAGCAATAGGGCCTTGTAAATCTGGCCCTATGTAGGCTCACCTTCACAAAAGCAGAAACTGACAACTCTTCTCCCAGGCCCCAGTAAATGTAAAGCAGCAGGTAAGGACTCCTAATCAGCTGGTTTGGGGAGACTTCATGTTCCTGGAGCAGGTGTAGTCCTGCAGCTGTCTGCCACAGACCATCTCAGTCAGTTGGGCTCCCACTTGGCTGGCAGATGGGCACTACTCCTAAAATATGCAATGGAGCTTCTTCTTCAGCAGAAAGGTCTTCATCCCCACGCAGTGAAGCTGAAGGGAGTATTGCAACCTGCAAAGACCACCACTATCAAGCAGTTCTTCCCAGGTAACCTTGTGTAAAGCTTCTATGTGGATGCTGGAAAAACGTGGAACAAGGGAACCAGTGCTTATTGTTGGACATGGCCAATCATATCTTTTGGAGCCCCACCATCCCTGCAGGGATATAATCTCTATATGGCCAGTACACGCAAGGGCCATGCCTCACTGTACTTTGTTCTAGGATGGTTTGAACTGGTACAGCAGGGATGTTCACTGGCCTCAACCAGGACACCAGATCCTAAAGATATGAAGATCAAAGCAAAAAGTGGGAGTTTGGGTGGTATCACCGTAACAGAGACAATGCTGCTTTCTCGAAGGTGGTAGAGGTCCCTCTTGACCACCCACAGAAAGAGCTGGATTTAGTAAAGAGGAAAAGGAATGTAAATGTTCAGGCCCCAAATTTAAGAACTCTCTTACCCATGTCTGGGTAGTGGAAACCTCCAAGACTTTAATCTTCTCATTGCCCAATTAAGTTCAAGATAGGTGACAGATGACTGATCACCTTGGCACATGGTTACCTTGATGGTCAATTGCCCCCCATCCATCCTAGAAGGCACCTTCTCCAGGTGCCCCATGTGGTCCTCCCAAGTATTGCTGAACAAAGCAATATCACTCAGGAATGACACTCCAATAATCTAGACAATACTGAGTTGACTAGACCATGGAAAGTGGCAGGAGTATTCTTGAGACCAGAATGCATACCCTTAAATTGTTAGAGACCCTCTGGGTTGCAGAATGCTATTATCTCCTTGGCACTATGTATCAGGGCAATTTGCCAAGAACCACAGGTCAGATCAAGAGTACTGAGGTACTTTACTGTTCCCAAATCGTCCACCAGCTCAAAGCTAGGTGGACAGGATGGACATTGATCTTAGTGATGGTGTGAAAGCCGCAGTTGTCCATGTGGAGGACAAGGTCTGTAGACCATTGCTTGGGAACCAGTACTTCAGTACGAGCCCACAGACTTCTGGAAAGCCGTATGGCACGTTGGTTCAGCATTTCAGCCAACCCTACTGTATTACATTTCTGGACATTTCCAGACATCTTGTTCGTCTTGCTTTTCCCAAGCTCAAAGCGCGGGAGCAGGTGCTTGTTTTTTTCTAATTTTTAGTGGATCCATTGCATCTCCTACTGAAAATTAGGGGCTCCTCTGGGATCCCAGCACCAGAGCTAAGGGGCCTGGTACTAACCTACCCTGGCCCATTTTCCTATTTTGTAATCTTTTTTTCTAGGACTCGGCTGAAGCCGTAGCCAGATATGGCTGCCAATACTTCCTTGTTGAAGTGATGGCAGGCAATCAGATCTCAGCAAGAGATCGGGAGGGTTTGCGGAGCCTTCGCATCCCTATAGATACAATTCAGTTTTTTCTTTAATTTCTCAAAAACTGCTAAATGGATTAACACCAAAAAACAGAAAGGGTGTTTTCTGGACCAAAGGTGAAACGGCTGGCAGGAAGGTGAGTTGAATTCAGCCAGGCGGTGGTGAGTTCAGCACCGCCCTGGCTGAGTACAACTAGGACTGCCGTCACCCCGTTGGGAACAATGTTCCCGGCAGGAACAGCGGTCTCCTGGCGGGTCCACCCACCAGAGCTGTAATGTGGGGGTATGACCACCACAATTGTGGCGGTCCGACGGTCACCGCAAGGCTAGTGGTCCTTGGACTGCCAGCCTCGTAATTAGGCCCTATATGATTTGCTCAGAATCACTAAATGGTGAGCGGACTCCAGAACTTGAACCTGGTTGCTTTGTTCCAAAGTTGAAAGCTCAGGCTAAGACTACAACAGGTACATCAGATTTCTGGTTACATTTTACCTATCCAACCAAATCAAGACTTTATCAGTTTATGGTCATTGATTTAATGCCAATATTGACTGATGAATCATTGAGTCATTGTTGCTTTAGATATGGATTTTAGCCTGCATCCGATAGAGGACATTACAGAAAAATACACGTGTATATATATATAACTTATAACTTAATTGCCTGGCTGTCTCTAGAGCCCAATTGAAAGGAAGAAAGGATATATATGTGTATATACGTATACAAATATATCCTTCCTTTAAATTTCTGATCTCTGCAAACATACACATGGCCTCTTTTTTCCCTAAAACACATTCATGACAACAATGTTGAAAATAAGGTGGACTTTGAAATCCGTCTGACAAAATTGTAGGATTATGCACTGTAGAAATGGGATGTTTAAGATTACATCAAGTGCAGGTGCATCATTTACAATCAATTGAAAACCCTCCTAATAACTGGAAATATATATATATATATAAAGTTTAGATGGAGAGCTGATCCAGTGTAGAGCACACTACACCAGTGACACTCTAAATATGCTCACCTCAAATGTCTGCTTTTCTAGCAAAGTTTTTAAGCATAGGATTAACACAGTGACATCTACGCCAAGCTAGAAAGGGACAGCCTTTTGCCATTTATATAGCAAAGTTTTTAAGCATAGGATTGGCACAGTGCCAACCTTGCCTAGCTGTAAATGACAAAATGACAGAGATACTGGCAAAAGTCACTGCACTTCAATAACAAATGAAAAATGTGACAACCTAGAAGTAACAGCCTCTAAGTACTCAACTGGATCTATAAATCATCCATCAAGAGGACAAAATGTTTCTACCACTACCAACAGATAGCAAACACCAAATTCCTGCGCAAAGGACTCCACTTGATCCTCTTAGAACTCTGGAAGATAGAGTGCTCCATTGCTAAGAAACCCTACTGCTCCTATTCCCAAGTGTTCTGTAAATCCATGACAGAGCATCTTGTCTTAAAGGTAAAAATCGCAACATCTCAGAAACAAGACGCTGAACATCCAGCCTACCTAGAGCAGGACTAAAAAGACTTTTCCCAGGGTCTCAAGCCTGGTGGGAAATTCAAGCGCCCAAGTTATTTGTCCATCTTTGTATACCACCACAGAATCAATTTATGAATTTTATCAGAAGAGCTGCTAAATCAACATACAAATCCAATGATTTTGTGAATAGCTCACTATGTGCGGGGCCACTTGAGTCTTTAAATGTCATGTAGAGAAATCTGTGTATTCTGAATTGCTAAAATTATTTGAAAATATTGTGCTTCTTTTAGGTTGAAGCCTACCAGTGCTGTCTGGTTTGCTGAAGACATCTTGGGGCCATTCAGAAAGCTGTCCTAGGAATGCATTCCACCCACTGCTTACCAACGGCTTTGCGGTTTGTAACTTACATTATCTGGCTCTCTACTTGTTGGCTTTATTTGCTTTAGTCTCTCCAGGTTTAGTTCCTCCCTTCCATTGCTTAAACTGTACTTACAGTACTCTTTCACAAACTTGTATTCCGTAAACAGGCCTTTATATCTTGCTTTTATCTTGTCACATTTGATGTGCATTCAAAGGCAGAGGTCCAATGTCAAGTTATGCCTTCGAGGGAGCTTGGGGGTTTTCTTTTTTGTCCTTGTCATTCCACACCAATTTGCAATCTGCATCCGTCAGCCTGTCGAGTTCTGCTATGATAAGCATTTCAAGATCTTTATTTCTTGTGCTTTTTTTCCAAGTTCTAGTTTCTCTAAAGACTGTCACGTTGTCCTTGATTTCATGTATTTGGAATTGTGTTTTGCAGTAATACTCCTGAGCGGCTAAATGTTCACATCGTTGCATCACAGATGTCGTTGCCAATCTGCGTAAATACATGTACTCTTCTGTTATGATTAAAGCACTTATAAAAAGAAACAGTGCCCCCATTCGGAGTATTAATGCTCCTGTATGCAATATGAGATGAAGCACTGCTGCCAAAGAGATTGCAATATTAAAATATGTGTATGTCATTTTTTTTTAATCAATTCCACACTTGCTCAAATGTACAAAAGAAAGTATTTAACACAATTGTTAATGATACTAAGACATGTGAATTGAATTTTAATGGCAATACAGATTTCAGCTGAAGAACTTAAAGAAATAGTATATGGGGGAAATTGCCTTTTCTATGTGGCCGAACCAACGCATAGCATAGCATAGCCACGCAAGCGTTACCACACTAGCCTGAACCACGCAAATGCTTGGTTAAGGCACCATGCATATGCGTGGTTCAGGCACACAGCAGGAACAGCCGGGAAAGGCCCGGTGCCGGGTAAGTGGGGCTGTGGGGCTTTTTTAAGGACAGGGTTGGGTAGGTTTTAGGGTTCAGGGTGGGACGTGTAGTTTTCAGGACAGGACAGGGTAGTTTTTAGGACAGGGTGGGATAGGTTTTAGGATTTAGGGGTTAGGGTGGGGGATCAGGGTAGTTTTGAGGACAGGGTAGGTTTTAGGGTTTAGGGCGGGGGTTTGGGATAGTTTTTATGACAGGGTGGGGTCGTTTTTAGGGTGTAGGGCGGGGTTGTTTTTAGGACAGGGTGGGGTAGGTTTTAGGTTTGGGGCAGGGGTGGGAGTTGGGGTAGCTTTTAGGACAGGGTGGGGTAGTTTTTAGGACAGGATAGTTCTTAGGGTTCAGGGAAGAGGGGGAGGTCAGAGTAGTTTTTATGAGTGGGCGGGGTAGGTTTTAGGGTTCAGGACGGGGGTTGGGGTAGTTTTTAGGACACGTGGGGTAGTTTTAGGACAGGGGGTAGGTTTTAGGGTTTAGGGCAGCGGCCAGGGTAGTTTTTAGGGCAGGGCATAGTAGGTTTTACAGTTTAGGGCGGGTCGGGGTAGTTTTTAGGAGAGGGTGGGTTCTTTTTAACTACAGGGTAGGTTTTAGGGTGGGGCGTTGAGGTAGTTTTTAGGACAGGGTGGGGTAGTTAATAGGGCAGGGTAGGTTTTAGGGTTTGGGAAGGGGGGTTGGGTAGTTTCTAGGACAGGGCAGGGTTGGTTTTAGGGTTTAGGGCGGGGGTCAGGGTAGATTTTAGGACAGGGTGGGATTGTTTTTAGGACCGGATAGGTTTTAGGGTTTAGGTGGGGGTCCTGTTTTTAGGACAAGGTGGGTTTTAGAGTTTAGGGTAATTATTAGGAAAGGGCGGGGTAGGTTTTAGGACAGGGTAGCTTTTAGGGTTTAGTGCAGGGGTCAGGGTAGTTTTTAGGACAGGGCAGGGTAGGTTTTAGGGTTTAGGGCAGGGGGTTGGGGTAGTTTTTATGACAGGGTGGGGTCGTTTTTAGGACTGGGTAGGTTTTAGGGATTAGGGCAAGAAGGTCAGGGGGGAGTTGTATCACACAACTACGCATGGCGTTACCACTTATACCTTTACTAAGCAATCTTTTTCAATGAAATTCGTTGTAAAGGCATGCATGATAAAGACGTGGTCGTGGTTCCGACATGCGTGGTTCTGCAATGTGTGGTACTGTCATACAACCAGCACATTGTTCTAATCCAGGAAGAGGTGGACTGAATATATGGACTCTCACATTTATACAAGTGGATACTCATTAGTAAGGCAGAGAGTGCAATTAGTTTGACTAAAATTTTGTCAGGTAGCATGTGCCCTTGCATTTACATGCATCATAAATTCTTTACACATTGTCTTTTTCATGTCTGATATACACATATTAACTATTGGAACACGTTCTTACATAAATGCACGCATATGGGGCTACGCCAGTATGCTGTCTGATGTAAATAAATGATCACTATTAATTAAATGATTTAAAAAACGAAAATACATTACACTAATATAAGCTATCAATCAGGGCTGGCCTTTGGGCGGTGCGGCCGCACCGGTCGCTGACCTTAGGGGGGCGCTGTGTTTAGTAATAACTTTCGAAACTTGCGACTTGAAAGCACCTACTGAAAAGTTTCTTGTGCGCCCAGCCTTCAGGAACCAATTAAAATGTCAAGATACCTCTTGCGATTAATGTTCCTGCTAGGGAGAGAGATGGCAGTTTTGCCTAGTGGCAGTTTTGACTCAACATAAAGTAGCATAGAGGGATAATATGCCTGCTGTAAAAAACAGAACTATGGGGCATATTTAAGAAAAGTGGCGCTGCACACAGTGCAGCACCACTTTTGTTGCAGTCCTTAGTGCCCCCTTTAATTCCACCATGTGTGCGTCATATTTACAAAACGGCACACAATGGCTGTAGATAGGGGACTAGCGTCAGACTTTTTTACTCTAGTCCGGCGCTTTGCAGGGTTAGTGTAAAAAATGTTGACGCTAATCTGGCAAAGCACCCAGAGGCCCATTGTAACCAATGGAAGCCTCCTTTTAATGCCTGCTCTGAAAAAAATGACGGTAAGAAATGTGACAGATTTCTCTGCGTCATTTTTTTCCCCTCCCCCAATGGGGGATGCCCCCTTTGCATACATTATGCATGGTGCAGACATGATGTAGCGCAAAGAGTTACAAAGTGCCGCAATGCTTTATAAATAAGGTGCCGCGTTTTTGGCCTTCTAACGCCACATTAGCGTAAAAAAATGACACTAATGTGGCATTAGAATGGCACTAGGGGCTCTTGAATATGCCCTTGTGGGGCATATTTGAAAAAAGTGGCACTGCACACAGTGCTGCACCATTTTTCTTGCGCCCTTAGCCCCCCCCCCAACACCACCATCTGTGCGTTATATTCAAAATAGGGCGCACCATGGCGGTAGTTAGGGGACTAGCGTCAGAATTTTTTATGCTAGTCTGGCGCTTTGCAGGATTAGCATAAAAAATGTTGACACTAATCCTGCAAAGCACCCAGAGGCCCATTGTAACCAATGGAAGCCTCCTTTTAATGCCTGCCCTGAGCACGCGTTAAAAGTGCTGGAAAAAATGATGCAAAGAAATCTGTCCGATTTTTTTGCACCATTTCGTTGGCCCCCCTAACGGGGGGATGACCCCTTTGCATACATTATGCCTGACACAAGCATAATGTAGCGCAGAGGGTTACAAAGTGGCGCAATGCATGCATTGCACCACATTGTAAATATGCTGCAGCGTTTTGGGCCTTCTAACGCCACATTAGCTTAAACAAAAGGACACTAATGTGGCATTAGAATGGCACTAGGGGCTCTTAACTATGCCCCTATGGGGCATATTTGAAAAAAGTGGCACTGCACACAGTGCTGTGCCACTTTTCTTGCATCCCCTTAGCACCCCCCTAATGCCACCATGTGTGTGCTGTATTTAAAATCCTGCAAAGCACCCAGAGGCCAATTGTAACGAATGGAAACCTCCTTTTAATGCCCGCTCCGGGTTGGCGTTAAAAGTGCCGAAAGAAATATGTCAGATTTCTTTGTGACGTTTTTTTTGCCCCCCCTAATGGGGGAAATGCCACCTTTGCATACATTTTGCCTGGCGCAGGCATAATGTAGCGCAAAGGGATACAAAGGCCCGTATTTATACTCCGTTTGCGCCGAATTAGCGTAGTTTTTTTCGACGCAAATTCGGCGCAAAACTAACGCCATATTTATACTTTGGCGTTAGACGCGTCTAGCGCCAAAGTATGGGCAAATAGCGTCATTTTTTTGCGTGAACGCCTTCCTTGCGTTAATGAGATGCAAGGAAGGCGTTCCCGTCTAAAAAAATGACGGCGACGCAAATGCGTCGTATTTATACTCCCGGGCAAAAATCACGCCCGGGAGTTGGCGGGTCAAAAAACCCCGCATTTGCGCCACTATTTAACGCCTGGGTCAGGGTAGGCGTTAAGGGGCCTGTGGGCTCAAAATGAGCCCACAGGTGCCCTCCCCTGCCCCCAGGGACCCCCCCTGCCACCCCTGCCCACCCCAGGAGGACACCCAAGGATGGAGGGACCCACCCCAGGGACATTCAGGTAAGTTCAGGTAAGTATAATTTTTTATATTTTTTAATTTTTTTTGGTGGCATAGGGGGGCCTTATTTGTGCCCCCCTGCATGCCACTATGCCCAATGACCATGCCCAGGGGACATAAGTCACCTGGGCATGGCCATTGGGCAAGGGGGCATGACTCCTGTCTTTACTAAGACAGTAGTCATTTAAATGGCGTCTGGGCGTCGAAAAAAATGGCGCAAATCGGGTTGAGGCGATTTTTTTGCCTCAACCTGACTTGCCCCATTTTAAGACGCCCTAACGCCATTTTCCCCCTACGCCGGCGCTGCCTGGTCTACGTGGTTTTTTTCCACGCACACCAGGCAGCGCCGGTCTGCTAGCGCCGGCTAACGCCATTCCATAAATACGGCGCCCGCATGGCGCTTCAGAATGGCGTTAGACGGCGCTAAATTTTTTGACGCTAAACTGCGTTAGCGCAGTTTAGCGTCAAAAAGTATAAATATGGGCCAAAGTTTGTAAATATGGCACAGCGTTTTTGGCCTTATAATGCCACATTAGCGTAAAGAAAATGATGCTTATGTGGCGTTAGAATAGCGCTAGGGGCTCTTAAATATGCACCTATATTTTATGTGGCTAGCTGAGTGGATTAGTGAAGCCAGTCTTTACAAGTGCTTTAAAACAAATGAATGTATGTGAAAGGGGTCTAGGAGAGATGAGGGGCACATTTGCCGGGTAGTAGTGAATGAAACCGAGGAGGAGGTCATGGGTGGGTGGGGGGGCGCCAAAATAAACTGTAGCACAGGGCGCCATTAGTCCTAAGGCCGGCCCTGCTATCAATTAAAGGGAATAATGGACATGAAATCATTTACTGAGAACACCTGCCAACAACTAGAATTTTAGTGCAATGCAGAACTGCGGCTGAGGTTGTTTTTTATCCTACATATAAAAGGAGACGCATCTCACTGTCTTTCATTGGCATTAATACCAAGCACACATATCATGCACACACCACGTCCAATGTACACTGCAAATTCGTGACAGGACGCAGGTCACCCATTTGGGTCAATGTTCATGGCAGTCCTCCTGAGGGAAACGCGTCCTCATAAAAGACACTAAAATTCGACGAAGAGGCCATATTACGCTCCAGTTTTTTCTTGCTGATACATGTCGTCAAAGGGCTTAAAACGACAACCCCCTATGAGGATGCCGCCCAGATTCATCTTGTCAGCGCACATTTCCAACTCGTGGCTTTTCAGCTGCAAAAACGTTGGTATTAAGTGTGTTGTTAGTTAAGTACTATTAAACATCCCCTGACTTTAACTTCCAGAACACTTATGGTTGGTTGTCAGATGAAAGTCCAGGACTGGAAATGTAGCGCCTCAACAAACATAGAGCTATTCGGTAATCCGCAACTCATTCATAAATGTTGCTGCATAAGCTTAATTAATAAAGATTAACATATTTTATTTAACAGCTGAACTTTAGATACCATTTGCTTTCCCCCAATGACCTTATGTTTAGTTCTATTATAGTACCACTTAAATAGGATTATCAGTCATACAAATATGAGATGTTCGGTGGAATTTGAATGGAATGATTTTAGGGCAAAGAAACGGATGCAAAGATAGATTTTCACTATAGCCCGGTTGACCTCTGGCATTTGCTCATGCCACTAGTGCATTATGTTAGGAGTCTCATTGTAAAACCCGCCATGTTAGGGCCAGGCCAGCGCTGTCTAATTGTTCAGAGCAGTGTCTCACAGAAAGAAATGGCATTTAGTTTTCCTACCTATATCATGTGCATGCATTGTAAGCGTATACACTTGTGCATGTTAGTGTTTTTAGGTCTGAGTTTTGAAAGTACAGTTGGCAGATAGATCTACTGCAAACAATGTATGTGTAGTAAACATTGGGCCCCTTTCAACCATTGGATTGATTCTACTAGTCTCTTTCAAACCATGGCTTGAGATTTTAACAATCATCTCTTGGCTCATCCGAGTGGAATTTAACTCTCTCACCAAATGTTACTGTCTGTTTGGGAGTATCCTTAGGCATAAACTAAAGTGCCCAAGGGGCTATTTTGTTCAAAGGAAACAAAGTCATGTTGGTAGCTGGTTGTCCTTCAAGCTCTAATGCTTGCATTTCTTGATGGATGAAAAGACAATTCGAATTGATAAGCACATATTAATATATTTACTGAAGTCGTTAATGCTAATTGTCAAAGTATGTAGCTCATTTAAGTTGAACACAGGAATGCAGAATTTTCATTTTGCGCTGAGAAATTTCTGACCCCAATTCACCTCATCAGTGTTGGTCGATTTTCTTGTGCTTTAAAGTGCATTGTCAAGTGTGAAAATGCCAGCTGTATGGTGGAATTTGTCAATTTGCAAATATTGTAGTGGAGCATGATGAAGGATGTTTCTTCTGTATTCCTGCTCATGTAAGCAAGTCTGTTTGTTCACTCAGAAGAGATGGAAACCTAAGTAAAGGGAGCTCTCTCAGCTGTGCAGCAGTGCTCACTTTAAGCATTAGGCTTCCAAATGTTTTTATCTGTGTAATTTTAACTAAAACTGTTCTTATTGATGCTTGCCTCCTGGCATTGAAAGGCAAAGAATCCTGTGTGTGAATTATTGCAAGTTATACCTATCTGTTCATCTGTCCTGTCCATGCACCCCAGATCTATCCACTATACACTCTTACATCACGGTCTGTACTTTCTTACTTACACAAGTCCATTCATTCCATCAGACATTCATTCATGCTTCTGACTCCATAAACATGGCCATCCATTCATACATTCCTGGTTACAATTAACCTGTTGATTCACCCATATAGTCTTCATTTGTTCACCTGTAACTGCGTATCCAATCAGTGATCCATCATCTTTTTAGCCACCACACACTCCAAATTTCATTCATACCCATAGATGTGCATGTGAACCTTTGAGATGTCTATATGTGTGCCCCTATGTGTGTCTTCTTTGTGTGTCTTATCTGTGTGCCCTTGTGGAAATAGTCTGTGTGCATACATGTGTGTCTGCATAAATGTGTCCATTTGTCATGGGTTTTGTGTACATGCCCTTGGTTACATGTGGGTGTAGGTTTGTGTTCCTGGGATGGCTACAGAAGTGTACTGCTTAGTGCCTGCATGCATTGTGTTTATTGGAGTGGCAGCTCTAATCTGTCTGTTAGAGGAAAGTCTTTGCGGACCAGACCAGAAACTTACAGAGGACTTAGAGCCGGTCAATTGCTTAGCAATTGGTTGGCTGAAAAGTCACTCTTATTTACTTGCTTGCTATTCAATGGCTTGCTTTCGTCTTCTTGTGTTTGCCCCTCCCCACAGCGTATCCTCTTTATCATCCTTTTGATCAGCTGACTTAAATCCTTCCCTACTCACATTTAAATAACTACCTTTTTTCTTTAAGCACTCCATGAAAGTGTATGTGTTTTCTAGCTCTCTCCCTCATGTGCTGCTTCCCCTTCCCACAGACTACCGCCCACTGTGCTCCATGCTGCTCTTCTCTCTCCCCATTCTCTGCCTCGTGCTGGTTTTTCTGTTAAATACCCATCCCCACCCTACACACTGGACTGACTCACTGTCTTGTGTAATTGCTGTAACTGCTGTCATGGTAATTTTTTGTAAAGTGTTTTTTTGTAAACTGTGATTATAGTCTCGCTTTTCTGGACCCTTAGTTGCCCTGTTCTATTTTGCCTCCTTGCTGGGCCCTGTTGTTGCCTGTACTTTGTCTGTTTTTTCCTCTCTGTTTTTTTTCACTATCCCGCCTGCTGACCTCCCGCCTCCCTGCCAGCCTCTCCCACCTCCCAAGACTACTTATGAAAGCTGCTACATGATTGTGCAGAGGGGGCGCGCAGTGGGCACGCCAAAGGCAAGCCCATATGCGCCCATCCATGCCTGGACCGCGACTAGCACCAGGAAGCCTGGCCCTGCTCACCTCCACAGGTACTCCTCTGAGGAGCTCTGTGTTCTCGACCCCCGACTCAACAATTGCTGCCGCGCATCAGCCCACCACACAGCGGGACTATTCACCTGCACCCACTGCCGATACTCCACCACAGGACTGACGGTCATCACTGCCACCAACGCCTCGCCATCCCTGCTGACCGAGATGGCCTCAGAACAACTCAGGTGCATCCTGTCCAATGCCAGATGGCTGTGCAAACATGCAACCAAAGTCTGGGATACCATCTCCACCCTCGCCCCTGACGTAGCCTTCATCAGAGAGACCTGGCTCCCCCTGTCTTGGCCCCAGGCATCACCACGGCAACACCCCCTGCTACAAAATGAAACACTGTGACCACACCAACAGGCACGGGGCAGCATCACCATCATACACCAGGAATCAATCACCTGCACCATCACCAATGATGAAACCACACTCATCATGGAACACATAAGCTTACAGCTTCATACCGAGGACAGCACCACTGTTAAAGGCACCCTCGCATACAGACCACCAGGACCAAGAACCAGCCTCAGCGAAGCCATCACTGAATTCATCACCCCGCTGGCTGTTGAATCCAAACACTACGCCTTCATGGTAGACCTCAACTACCACCTGGATGACCCCACCGACACCAACTCCACCAACCTACTGGAAAGACTGGACAACATCGACCTCAAACATCTTGTCACGGGCCTCGAGCACAAACCAGGACACACGCTGGACCCCATCTTCACATCCAGCAACAGAATCAGCTACACTCACACCACGGAACTCATCTGGTCGGACCACTACATCGTACACTTCACCCTCGCCAGAGCCCCCCAACCTGCCTCCATCCGCCACAGCGCCCCCTCCTGCGGGTGGACCAAGGTCACTCAGAAGCAACGGACCAACGCCCTGAGCACCTCACAGCCCAATGTCACCACCAACTTGTATCAGGCAGTACAGAACTTTAATGACTGGATCATCAGTGCCACCGACCTGGTTGCCCCAACCAAACCAGCCAAGACCCACAGAACCACCAAAAAAGTCAGCTGTAACATCCTGGAACTCAGCAAATCAAAACGCATGTGCAAATAACTGGAGAGAAGATGGAGCACCAGCAAGAACCACACCATCAGAGCCACCTTCAAAACGGCCCTCAATGGCTACCACTGCCAGATCAAAGCTGCAAAAAAAGAGGCCCCGACCCTCCGGATTGAGAACAGCGCCAACCAAGCCAAGGAACTCTCACCAACGTCACAGAGTTTGCCTACCCATCAGCCATTGAAACCTCCATCCCCACCTCACAAGAACTCTGCAATGCCCTCGCCGATCACTTCCACAACAAGATCGAAAACATCTACAGTAACTTCAATCCTCAACCGTCTGACCTTCACAGCATCCCATCATCCTCCACAGCTGACCACCTGCTCACCACACTGGGCAACTCAGTACATCGAGCCAGATCACACTCGTGAGCTTCATCCACTCGAGAGCAACCACCGACCCCTGCCTCCACAGGATCTTCAACCTTGGAAGAAACAAGATCAGTCGCCAACTCACCACCATCCTCAACACCTTGTTAACCACAGCCATTTGTCCAGAAGCCTGGAAACACACAGAGATCAGACCACTCCTCCAGACGTCCTCCACAGACACCAGTGAGCTCCAGAATTACCACCCAATCTATCTGCTCCCGTTCCCTACTAAAGTCCAGGAACCTCCAACACTTGTGAACACCTGGAGAGAAACAACCTGCTAGACCCCTTCCAATCAGGCTTCAGAGCCAATAACAGCACCAAGACAGATTTGATCACCACAACAGACGACATCCAAACCCTGCTGGAGAGGAGAAACAGCCACCCTGATCCTGCTCGACCTCTCCACTGCCTTCCACACTGTCTCCCACCACACACTGATCAACCGACTATGCCAGATTGGGATCACAGACGATGCGCTCAGATGGATGGCATCCTTCCTCACAGGACACACCCAGAGAGTCTGCCTCCCCCCGTCACCTCACAGGTCAAGCACACCATCTGCGGCATCCCCCAAGCATCCTCCCGAAGCCCAACACTCTTCAACATCCACATGACACCTCTGGCAGGCATTGTGAGATTGCATGACATCAAAATCATCTCCTGCTCTGACGACATGCAGCTCGTCCTCTCGCTCTCCACATACCCCACCAAGACGAAGACCAACTTCCACAACTGTATGAAGAACGTATCCGCCTGGATGAAGGACAACTGCCTGAAGCACAACATGGACAAAACAGAGGTACTTATTGTCAGCAGACACTCAATCCTCTGGAACGACTCCTGGTGGCCAACAGAGCTCAGACCGACACCCAAAGATCACACCCACAACCTTGGCATCACTCTTGACAGTGAACTCTCCATGAAAAGCCAGGTCAATACTGTTTCCTCACCCTGCTTCCTGCATTTCCCGCGCTTCCCACGCCCCACCAGATCTTTAAGTGGCTCCCCATTGGCAGGAGGAAGACAGCAACGCAGGCCCTCATCACCAGCCCACTGGACTACGGCAATGCACGCTAGGCAGGCACCACCACTGAAGTCATGCGAAGACTCCAGACGGTCCAGAACGCAGCTGCCAGACTAATCCAAAACCTTCCCAAGAGAACCCACATTACCCTGCACCTGAAGGACCTCCATTGGCTCCCAATCCAGAAAAGTTACCACTTCAACCCATGCCGACAAAGCCCTCCATAACCAAGGACCCCCCTACCTGAATAACCGCTTTCACCTCCACCAACGGACCAGAAACCTCCGCTCGTCACACATCGCCCTCGCAAAGATACCACGCATAAGCTGTTGTCGCGCCGGAAGACGCTCCTTCTCCCAACTCACTGTCAAAGTCTGGAACACCCTTCACCTCCACACCGCACCCTCGCTGACCTACCTCAGAAAGGGACTGATGATATATGATTGATAAAGAACTCATTTTTTTATTTGCTGCTCCATGTGGTATATCTCATCCTGGATTATTAAATAAAAAAATAATAAAATTACACCTTTGTCATTTAGTGGACTTCTGCATGTGTGGTGATGTATGCACGATCTTCAAGCTTTATGCATATGCGCACAACTGACTAACATAGCTGGAGGACGGCGTTGTGCATACACGCTCATGTGTGCATTGCTTGTTCATGTATTTTTGAAGCATTCTGCATTTTGTTGTTACTACCCAACATTGGCAAAAATCGCTGGGAAAGCCTGACCGTGACAAGGGCAAAGCTATTGGCTTTGCCAATGCTTGTTTATAAATGTGAGCTGAAGTGTTTTTTTAAGATACTAAACTTCTCTGGATGGGTAATAGCAGGGGGCCATTGGAATCATGTGATTGTGCAGCTGCGGCAATTTTCGCTTAATTATAAAGTTGACGCATTTGCCGCATAATACATCATCTGTTGCATAATCTTCAGATTCTAACATAAAAAAATGTTTCTAGCTCAAACAGTTCAAAAGTTACTAAAAATGCTGTGACACGTGTTGTTGTGCAGTGAAAGGCCCTTTAGAAAGCTGGACTTCATCTTTTTGTTGCTCATTGCTATATTTGGGTATTAAATAGTACTAATAATGTACAGCCAATGCCTAGACAGTGTTACCAAATTTAAAATTGATGCAATAATGAATACCTTTACAAAGTGTGGTGCATTATGCGGCATAAATTGTCTTTTCTTGCCACATAATTTACTCAAACCTGCTGCATATTTTGGCCCTCTGAGGCTGCATTATTCTAGTGGTCCTGTTAATAGCCAAGGTAGCCATTATGGACAGATTTTTATTCACTGACTCCTGCGGCTGTTCTTATCCGCCAGACTCCTACTGATAAACGCGAATTGGAAAAGGTCCACTCAGGCATCTGCTTCATCTAGTCATCACGGGTATTGATTAGGCCAGCTTGATCCTCGTAACTACTCCAAGACACCCCTCTACATCCCTCAGTGGTGTATAGTTATTGTCTTAGCTTCTGGTCTAGAGACCCTCACACAGCAGCGTCCCTGCCTCAAGCAGCCTTACTAAATGTCCCTGTTTAGATTTGATATTGTGGAGGTACAAACAGTCATTACTGATAGGCTGTGGTTATATTCATCCAGCTGAGGGTCCAGGTACTAGAAATAGCGATGGCACGGGAGAGAAACTACCAGCCGGAACTGGTGACTCTGAGCCTCAAATACAGCCCTCATGCATCGTGTTATTTTTAATGGGGCCTTTTGTCTTGGACTCTCGGCCTGTTTGTTCTTAGTAAATTCAGATGGACATCAAGGGCTCAATTCTCAAGCCAGACTGACTTAAACATGCAAATGTCTGGATTTGTGAGTCCGGGTATTTTTCATGTCGAACTCGTAAATCCCTTTTCTTGCATGCAATATCATCCAAAAGTGGTTTACTATTAAGCAGGAGTAAATTCCGCACAAGGAATGGATATGCTCAAGGTAACCTTTTCAGCCGCTTCCCATGCTGGAAATTATCAGACATTTACTCCTGGAGAAGAGGGGAGGGGACGTTTGCAAAATATGTGTGGGTGTAGCTTTTCCCTCAGGGGAAAATATTTTCTTTGTGGAGAAAAAATTGTTCAATTGCATTTCAGGGTGTGTAATTGTAGACTATTTTGCATGCGGAAATGCCTCCACGCTGCCAAAATAATTAAAAAAATATTGCATCAGTAGTGATGAGTATTCTAGGTCTATTGTAGCTTGCTTTGCACGCCAACTTCTAGTTTTGTCAAATGCGAAAGACGTAAATCTTGCGATGTAATAAACCTGGGGGTACATTTCGTTTCTGAACTGAGTCCCAACGTTCCAACTTCATGAGGTCTGATCAAGAACTTCAGTGGCAGTACCCCTTTCTGTTGAAGAAGGCTGGCGGCAGGTTACAAAGCTTTAACGCGTGATGGGGGATGCAGCACGTGCCACCCTGCGTCCTCTTTATTACAGAGGCGCGCGCTCCGTCAACAAGAAGAGGTGAATTCCGACAGCCAACGGGCTAGCTAGGGCTCACGGAGACCAAACTGACGTATTTATTGATTATTTTTATGTAGCGCTGTGGAGCTCAAAACACAATTATAGCTCCTTCTACAGCGTGGTTGCAGGTAGCGGCTAGAGGACTTGACATCATGAATACGTTAGTGCCCGGCGGCCTCTGAGGTTTAGATTGTAGCTGAGGTGCAAACCCAAACCTTGTCGGAGTAAGAGACACATTGATGAATTTCGCGACACTGTCTCCGCTGTGGACGTTGGAGATTTCCTGGTGGGGGGCTTTATGTCAGCTTGTGTGTCGCCTCACCTGCATGTAAACGCGCAGAACCTGAATCTTCTCCGTCTGCCTATGTCCCAGTAGTGTTACCCTACCACCACACATTTTTTCTGTGGACAACAGAAATAGGTGAAGGCTGGGAGAGAAAGAAAGAAATGCCGGAATGGGAAAATGTAAAAGAGAAAGAAAGAACACATTAATTTAATTAGGGGATGAAATTAAATAAAAGTGCATGCGTGAATTGAAACAAAGAGATCGATGGTAAGAAAAGGAAGTCTGGTCCTGCTAGATTACGTAATGTGCTCCCATCCACAGTGAGCACTGTCTCTGGGGCGGAGATGAGGGCAGGGAAGGGTTGCTGCTGTTTTCTTGAATAATATTTAAATAGGGCTAATCTCCGCCGCACGCCGGCGAGCGCGCGCTCGGCAGTACAAAGAGGCCCTGTGCAGCCGCCTGGTGACAGCCTCACCTATCAGAGGCGAGCGCTTCACGTCAGAAAGGAGGCGATTGGCCCTCGCCGGGGCCTACCGGAGCAGCTGTCATATACCAGGGACCTGTCTCTCTATATCCAAGGCCTCCTGTACAGTGGGGGCTCCCTCCCTCACCAACACCTCTCTCCTTCAAGCCACTTATCAACCCATGCCTCTCACTCTTTTAATCAATCTACCACCTACCCACGTACATCTCTCCCTCCTCTTACCCCACCATGCACCCATCTTACTTTGCTCGTGTGCAACCACCAACTGTTCACCAATGCTCCCTCATGTTATGCTACCACGCACCTTTAATTTAGTGATACACCTCTCACTCGTCTAAATGTACTCCCCCGCCCACCTTAATCTCCTTTTATCAGGACACCCTACTACACCATGAATTTCACTTCTTATCCCCCTCATCCACCCATGGCAACCAATGCTCACTATTTTTATGCGACCACCCACCCTTCAATCCATGATTCATCCCACGGTCCAAACCTACCACCCACCCGCTTCCTCCCTTGTCATTTCTCCATTCCTATGACCCACCCACTTACACCCCTCTCTCATTCTCTTTAACATGCCAGCCATCCTTCCACCCACATTAATCTTACTTTATCAAAACACCCACTACCAACCAGTACCTCCTCGCCAGTCTTCCTTTCCACAGTCATTACTGAATGGGCTTCAGCTCCCTCTCCAGAAGCTACCAAATTGCCTAAAAAACATTCCAGCTAATGCCACCCCTCCCCAAGATGGCTGACTTCCTCTTCCTCAGTGATAGGAAGGAAATAACACTCCTTCCACATCCTGTACTCTGACGCACCTCAATCAATATTATGAAGCCATATCAAGAGGGGAAGGGAGGGATAGGAAACTTGACTGTGGAGAGCAAAATTTTGACTTGGAGTTATGAAGATTACCTGTAAATAACCTGGGCATTTCTCACTCCTTTTATCCCAGCATCCAACCACTTTCAACCATCGCTCACTGCCTGTATACTACCATCCAACCTCACTTCCACCATCTGTCCCACCCACTTCCAGTCCCCTTAGCCCACTGGCCATCCACCTCCACACACCTCTTTCCCATTATCCTATTGCCCACTTTTCCTTCCTCACACCTTAATCTCCCTTTAGCACAACACCCACTGCCAACGGTCTCAATCCTTTTAAAGCATCACCCACCCACTTTCAACCATCACTCTGCCTTTATATCATCCCCACTTCCTTCCACCCACCTCTTAGTTTTTCTATCACCCACCCCTACTCAATCTACTGTTATCCTACCACGTTCCCTGTCTTTATTCCATTCATCTCACCCTTCCTTAACCCACAACTGCCCTCTTCCACTCGTCCCTCCTTCCCCTATCCAACCACCCAATGCATTCCATCCATCTAATTCGCTTTATCTCACCACCTTTCCGACTCTTTTCTTGCTACACATTTTTTGCCCCGTCCTATGGTCGTTAGAGTCCAAATTTCGTTACGCCACTGCAGTGACCCACACTCCTTTTGATTCCTCTCTCTTCCAGCCCTTCTCATGACTCCCACGTAGGGTACTTTCCCGCACCAACCCAACTTTCACTCTTTCCCATCGCCACCCCAAACCCCGCCCCCAGCTTCTCCTCACGCGCATCTCTTCCTCACATTTTCCAAAATCCATCTCTGATCCCTTACCTAGTTCCAATGTCAGATTTACTTCCCCTCCGAATGATTCCAACCGATACCATCCTACCTCGCCTCCCAATACCCCCTTCCCGCCCCCACATCCACTGCGCGGTTTTGTAAGATAAACTGTGAGTAATTAACCGGAGTACACCTGCGGCTCCGATGCCACTTTGGGATAAATCAAAGCAGAAATGATGGCACAAGTCTCGAGCCCTCCTGCTCCCCCTCAGACAGCACGTGCCTCACCCGTTCCCCGTCCAGACTCCCGTCCACCCTCCACCGCCTCTCCACTCTCATAGGATGAGGCTCCCCCAGGGCTCGACCCTCTCAAAGTCATCTAGGTCCATTGCTCAGGAAGGGAGGGGCCAACGGGCGGCAGAGGGGCGAACAAAGAGAGAAACTGAAATGATGTCATTGAAAGAAGCAGAGACCCGAGTGAATGAAAGAAGGGCTGTGAGGGGACTCGGTGGCAGGCTCTGGGAGACGAAAACAGCGAGGGTGGCGGGGGGAGCAGGAGACGCAACAAACGCTACTAGTGAGTCGGAAAGGCTGAGCGACGCATGCAGGCACACAGGAAGGAAAGGACACAGCAAGACATGCGTGCAGAATATGAGATAGAAATAGGGACCGGGACAAGCGAGAGGGGCGAGGAAGATAAAAATGAAGGGGAGCTCGCTAGAGAAACAAAAGAAGGGGGAGATCAGACTATGAGTAAAACGGGACAGAGTAGGACAGAACAACAGAGACAGACAGCGAGAAATAGAGAGACAGGAGAGAAACAGATAAAGTGCAAGGTACAAGGCGGTAGGGTGGGGGAGGAGAAGATACGGAGAGAGAGTGTGACAGAGATGATCGGAGAGGCATAAAAGGAGGGCGGAACAGACAAAAAAACCAAGTTAATTGGGGACCAGAGCAGAGAGAAATGAAGATGGGAGACGGAAAAGACAGGCATCCATTGAGAGATGCAAAGAGGCCGAGACGGTGCGAAAAATAAACAGAGAGGAAGAGAGAGAAGATGAAGTAAATTGAGCAACAGAGCCAGACATGAGGTTTGGACAGGGTGAGAAAGAAAGTGACTGAGAAATAGTGAGGAAGAGATAGGGAGGAGGAGGGAGTAAAGGGAAAAGAGGAGAGAATTAGAAACCCAGAGACAGGTATGGAATGAAAGTAAGGAGGCAAATGTAAAAGGGAGACAGACTGAGAAATAGTAATGGTGCACCGGAAGTGAACACTTCCTAGTCCGAAGATCGCCTGGTCCTAGCTGTTCCTAAGCGTGCATTCTAAAAATGGGTGGGGGGAGGCAGGTCTCAGCTGTCAACATCCCCAGCCAGGCTCAGCAGTCATTACTGTAATGCAGAGAAGTGACCTGGAAGGTCCCCTCATAGAGTCATACACCGAGTGCTAATGCAGCTCCCCCCTTCGGCCCTCACACAGACAGTGATAGAATCACACACCGAAGGCTAATGGCGCAGATGGGTCTGCGGTCTGGAGTTAATGAAATAATCGCTGCTTGAAGCCGACGTGACCTCACTGAAGCCCACTGCCCCTCTGCAGCACACTGATAATTATATAGTCATTTATGTAAGGTGCACCACAAATTAAATTGTGCCTTAGTACCTACATAGTAGGTGCTTTGTTACGTCTTTATTAACTTACCTAGGACTTGTATAGCGCGTCAGTGCCACCAGGGTGGCATCAAGGCACTGTCAGGAGTGACTGCATGTGGCTGTGCAGGCTGGTTGGCAAGTGACTGCAGGTTGGGTTGCAAGGTGTGTGTTTGTAGTATGACCTATATGGGAAATGTTTGGTGTGGTGCATGAAGCTCTCATGCAGTGATGCCATGGTGAGCTTGACGCTGCTGGTGTGCAGTAAGTGATAGGAGATTGCATTTCATCTAAAGGATAGTCGTATGGTGGGCGAGCGATGTGACTGGCACGACCCGAGGGAGCAGGTAAAACACCTGTGTCAATCAGTGGGCCCTTAGAAGCAGAGAGAAGGTGCAGTGCAACCACACAAACACAATACCATAATGCTATCATGCGGTAAAGTCCTTTATCCATTAGTTGTGACATCACAACACACCTATGAAGCTACAATCTGCTCTTATGCACTCAATCAAACACATTTAAGGGCATTATAAATCACCTCAGAGTTTTGCATGCTACACATTCAACACAGCCTGATCCGCAGGTTTTATATGATTGTGATGGACGACATTTAACCATAAATTAGACCTGCTACTTCATGTCTAGAATTTAGGTGCTCCTCATCCAGCAGCGGGTTGGAAGAAAATCTATTAATGACGTAAGACAGAAGAATTTTACACATTAATGTGTTTTTAATCAATGGGGAAAATCAATCATTCTCAAAAAGAGACCAAAATCTGAAGTTCAAAGTTCTGGATTACAAGCAGTGGTATATATACTAAAAAGCCACCAAAAACACAGGTTACAAATTCCTATTTGACTTAAATAGCAAGATTGGCAGATATGATATTGTCAACATACTTAAGCATTTCCAAGAATTGTTTACATGTCCATGTTTAGCAGTACCCCCCTCTTGTGGGTTTTATGTAGTTCTCAGAATAAGGGCAAGATAACCTAGAAACACATTTGTGGTTTTCTGCATAGAGAGTGCTTATCTCTTGTTTGATGTCATTGGGTGCAGCCCAGCTTATCTGACTTTAACATTCTCAACAGGCTTGCGCTAATGCAGAACCCACCCTTGTTTACACCCTGTGCTCAATGACAATGCAAAACCATTTTCTTCTGTCAACCTCTCAGAGTGTTTCTTAAAACTAATGTGCACTGTGAGCTATATATTTCTACAATTACCTTTTTCAGCACATCCATCTATTAGGCTTAGGCCTTTTCACTACTAACATAGGTTTTAAAACTATCCTTCACCTGAAATGTTTGTATTGGGGTTTGGGATTTTATATTTGTGTATAAACCTATAAAAAAGTTTCCCAATATTTCCCTACATCAGTCCCCCATTTAGTTGATTCTTCAACTATCTTTCCCACCTTCCCATCTACTAAGGGAATCATCTTATGTTCACTATTCTATCCCTCAACATCCTTAGCGCTTTTCCTAACTAAAAAGGCTCCTCACATTTTAGCTGTCATCCTTTTACAACACACTATTTTTAGCTAAAAAAATAAAATGTCAAGAGGAATATCACTACAAAAGGCAACAAGGCCTTAAACAACCCCTACATCCAGGATGACACCCATTCAAACTAGTCCTCGGACCACCCGTCAGGGGCATCCCCTTCATTGACCATTTTCTTGTGTAGGTCATGCAATCTCTGAATGACCTCAGTTAATGCCCTATTGCCCACATCATTGGCCGACACATAAGTATAGCAGGCCGACCCAATCTTCTTATACACCCCAACTTCCATGGCCATGATTAAGTCCAATACATATCTGTGTTGCATTACCATTAGTCTAAGGGCTTGGAGTTCTTCCTTGATAGCATTGAATCTATCCTCAGTTGCATTGATTGTCTTTATTAACTCCCAGAGCATCCCTTATAGCCAGCGGGCAGTTGTTTTTGCCTGAACAAACAATAGAATTCTCCCAAAAAAGAGCTGGGCATCGTTGAATAGTCTATAATCCTGTGGGACTTATTTCAAAACTGCAGTATCATAGTATTCCGCAGTTCTTTTTGTCTGGTGCTAATGGCGCAAGGTCGTTGGTCGGCCCATGGGATGGTCATGTAACTTGGAGATGTTCACACCTGGTACCACCAGGGAGAGGGTGTATAAAGTCACGAGGAAGCAAAGGCCATTCCAGTTCGGTGGTAGCCAGATAGATAGTAATCCATCAGGCTGGAGGTGCTTTCCTGCATATCAGCGTTCTAGGTGGTAATTTTGCAGTTGCGATTACTCCCCACCCTTACTGTCCCATTTCCTCTGAAACAAAGAGAAAAATGTGTTTATTTCATTGCTATTTTAGGGTGCATAGTAATTCCTGTCCGTGTATAACTCTGTATGTTTGCATCCCATATTTCTTGACTGTGGTCTATTATCTTATCAAATCTTAGGTGACCATTTGTCTTGGTACCATCCTATAAGGATATTGCTCTACATGTGAACCTGGCTCTCATGTGCCATTTGTCGTGGGGAAATACTAATCCTGTAATGCCAAGACCTGGTCTGCTTGCACAGTCAGTGGATAGAGGGTTAGCTAAATAGTTATTACATTCGGACGATGGGTAAAACCTTCCAAAAATGCCTCAGTGTAATACCCCTTTTTCTCACTCTGTGTGAGCCCTCTTTTGCCCTTCTTCATTCTTGATATCTCTTCCGTTATCTCTTGTTTTCTGTCAGAATTTGTAGGACTTCAGGGTGGTGTCAAATCTAGTTATATTAACATGTGAAGTTACAGGACTAATGAGTTGGTTGTAGCTGTGCTTTTATTCTGCCTAAAAAGAGGTGCAGGAGACAGCATGCAATGATTGGGGATACCACCTTAGGGAGATGTAATCTGTCTACTACAGCAGCATAGGGGATGAGGTAGCGTACATAACAGCTGGTGTTGGATGTTGATGTGCCTATACTATATGCAGGTGCTAGTACCACATTCTCAAATAACAAAGTATGGAGGGGGTGGTGGTCAGTATCATTATCAACAGTTCTGCGCATGCATATAATAGTTGATGTAGGATCAAAGGAACAAAAATGCACTAGGGCTAAAAATAGCAGTATTAGTGCACTGAGAAGGAAAAACAAATAAAAATACATAACTTAAAAGAGTATTGTCTATCGTTGGAACAATAGAGGGAGGCTTTACTCTGGTTGCTTTTCCTGTTCTACCCCCTCTTTTTCCTGCTCGGTGTCCAAAGAGATGGATGGCATGGTCGGGGATATCCGTCAGATGAATCCATGGTTTGTGGCCTTGAATTTTCACTGCTGTAATCGTGCTTTCAGTCACAGGGAAGGGTCCATTAAATCTGCTATCTCTCCACTTGCGCCCAAATTTTCAGATGTAAATTAATGTTCCCAATGGCAATAGAGTCTGTTGGTCATCTACAGGAGGTGCGTTGGTGCGCTTGTCGGCTGTACGTATAACCTGGTTAGAGAAGAACTTTACAATCTTTGTTAACTCAAACATATATACGTTAATTTCAGTTTGTGCAACTTCGGGTGAACTCTCAGTCTCCAACTTATGCCTAGTTAATGGCACAAATGTACTCATTGTTCTGCCTGTAAAATGGGCACAATTCCCTCCTCAGCTTCTTTGGATGGAGGTTATTGTCTCACTCTTAGCAGTATTGCTCCTTCCTTCGGGGTTATTCTAAAGGATACTGCTGTGCCGATGAGGCCTACATCATGAGGGTCTTTTGTCCACAAATTAGGAGGTACCTACGCAAGGCCATTGTCTTTGATAGGGCTGCAGAATTTTCTTGGTACTGCAGGCCTTGCCTCCAGTCTGGTGCGTAGAGGTATACTGTCTTGGAAAACAATCCTACAAATAAATAACTTGTCATCTGATATGTCTCCCACCTGTATGTTGGGATCATGAAAGACGACACAACCACACATCGCACCCGTGTGGTCACTTACCATCAGTGGACCATAGGTGGGAGACACTTCCAGAGCCTCTATTTCCAGAATGAGGTCTTGGTCTAATGCTTCAGAATAGGGGCCTTGCCGTTGGAAGAGAAAGTTCTTAAGTAATACAACTAATTTTCCTGTCAATCTCGGTGTGTCTGCTATGATAGTGTACACTGGTCTAGCGAAGGCTAAAAGGTCTGTGAGTCCAGCTCGAACCTGGTCACAGCCTAAAAGGTGTGTGACCATAGTCATGATGCATGTACTAGATACTCCTAGTGTAGAACATATCATAGACCCATCCTCTTCAAAGTGAATAGTCATGTTTAACTTTTCCATGAGAGCGCATCCTAGCATATTGGCTGGGACACTTGGGGAGAATAAAAGACAACTGCCAACATACCTCCCCCTGTTTCCATCTCCTCAGGTTTAGTGAAAGGAACCCTCATCACAGCCCCGGAGAACCCCTGTGTGTCCATTGATACATTAGACAATGGGAGCCCCCCACTCATGGACAAAGGACCTAGTGGCCCCACTGTCAATGAGAAAGGTGTACTGCTTGTCATTTATTGCTACTGTCAAAGTGGGTTCTTCGTCTGGCCTGTGGGTTACCGATAAGACTGGACATATGAGTGGGCACCTTCTTTCAGCATATCCCCCCATGTCATTTTGCTGGAATGGGTTCCCTCCCCTGACAGTTACCTTTCCTTGTAAGTTCCGGTGCTACAAGGTGAGCTGCACTGTCTGTTGAGGCCCAAACTACATTTGGGGCACAGGTTGCTGTAATTGCCGGGCAGTATCTGTGGTTGAGGCAGTAATTGCATTTGGGGCTGCGGGAGGTATATCACCTGGGGACTCATGGCAGGTTGTGCCACAATACCACCAGGTGGTGCCATTTGTGACCATATGTCACCCTTGTCTGGTTGTTAAATTCATCTTCCTTTTTTGAACCTACAATCTCTAATGAAATGTCCTGGCATCTTGCAATAGTGGCATGTCTAGCCACTCTGGACCGTGCTTATTCTGTTTCCCCAAAGCCTTCCACGCCCTCCTCTTCCGTTATTCCTGGTATTGCCTCTCTGGGCTTAATGGTTGGGTGGCAACGGGGTGCCCAGCAAGGGCACACCCAGGGCACTGCAGCTAGCTGGGTGGTGGCAGTGGCAATTCCTCCCTCTGTTTTCTTGGTCAACTTCTGCTGGACCAATTTAGCTGCTGCTTCCTCTATTTTGTCTTTATCACTTTTTTTCTTTTCTTGTCTCTTCTTACAGAAATGTATTATGTGTGCCTGTATTACTGTCCAATGTTTGGCATCTAAGGCCATTATATTATCTAGCTTGTCCTGCCCTTTTCACTATGTTATAAAACATTATTGCATTCTATCTAGTCACCTCCAAACTCTCCTCTACTTCTTGCATCCATTTTCCTTCATTCTGCTGAGGAACTGGGCTGGATCCTCATTTGGTTGCATTGTCTGTGTCATAAGAGACCCAATGCCTGGCCCGTCTGGATATAGTTTTCTCAACTGTCTCCAAACAATTCCCCTTACTCTGTTAAAGGGTGCCCCATCACATTTTGGTTGATCAGTGTCACATCATTTACTCCTGCCTCTGTGAAAAGTGTATCTGTTTCATCTCCCATAACGGAACTTAGTAAACTTTTAATGTCACCTATTGCAAGAGTAATCCCTGCGGTATGTTTTCTAAAGCTGCTATCCCTTTCATGGCCCCTTCAGCGAGCAGTGGCAACTGTTTTAAAGATTTTCTTTATCCACCTGGGGCCATGGTATATACTGAGGCAACCCTGGGCCTCTGAATATCAGGGGCAATTGTGTCAAGACTGTTGTTCTATGGCCAAAAGGGTGATGATAGTCATGCTTAAGAGCATACCTCTCCCACACTCTGAGACTTTCTTGCATATAGGGATAGTCCCAGTGAAGCTCCCCTATGCCCTGAGAAATTTCTGCATTTGCCATGTCTCAGGGCTCAAAGGAACTGTCTCACAGCAATGGTGTCATCTGTGATGTCAATCCTTCTGTCCAACCCGCTAGGTTGTCAGTAAAAGGGACAACATTAAGCCAACTATTCTCATGTTGGGCTACTATTTCATTGGGCATCACACCATTGCCTGGACACACAGTGAGTACGTGTCAGATCTTTCCTCAGTGTCATCTTTCCTCATATGCCAAACGTTCTCCTTCTCCCATATGGGTGTGCATGTGCACCACTGAATGCTAATCTCTATTCCTGTTGCCTTCTTTGTAAAGCTTGTCCTTCCTTATTGTTTTCTTCTCCCACACAGGCATTCTGTGACTGTTCCCTATTATATTCCTCAAGAAGGCACATTCTGGTTATACGTTCAGTGATGTCATCTAATGCCTCCTCTGTTCCTTCACAGGATGTCTATGATCCCACATTTTCTTCTCCTAGGATGCTATGTGTAAGGACTGTGTTCTCTGGTCCTCTTTGTTCAATCATATGTGGCCCTTTTGGGGACCTCCACTGTCCACGGGGCCCTTCTACCCTTTCCTGAGTTGCTCTTGGGCCTGTCTGTCCATCCTCCTGCATTTTGAGCCACTTGTCTACACTATTCTTCTCTGCTCCTGGGTGGATAAACCTCCACCACCATGTGGAAAGATATACCGGCAATAAGACAGCGTTATCACGCGCTGTCCTTGCGCTCTCCGCACTAATGGACGCATTACTAAACGTATAGTGACTGAAAGAAATAAGGTTGGGCACAGAGGGACCCCGTGTCTATCACCGTATGTAACTACGGATATACTATTTGACCAATACTTACGAGTACGGCAAGCCGCATAGTGCCAAAGACAGGAGCACTAGCCACAAAATATGGCAAGACTGACTATTTACATTGGAACCAATGCTATATTTTAGGGGCTACAGCAACCCTAGTGAAACTATTCTTCATCCAAGTCTGAATCTATGAGCCTTGAAAAAGTCCGCTAGGACGAAACACGTGTTGGCTGTTGTCTGTTCTTGGATTAAACACTCCTTGCAACTCTACTCATGTTGGACTATATATTTATTATAGAGACTCAGAGTGCCCTGGTCCCTGTTTCTTTCTCAAATTGGAAAGATATTCTGGTGTGAAGGCAACCCTTCTTGTCTCATTTTTACTTTTTTTTTTCAGAGAATCTTCCTATTATCGAGCACCACCCATTCTCTGTGTGACCTTTGACCCTTTGTTAAGTGCACCTCCATCTTTCCTAGTGGAGGACATGTCATCCTCTAAATGAAGTGTAAATGTGGCATCTACCGTCCCTACGTATTTAGTACTGTTCCCCACCCAACATCTCCCATGGTGTACTAGCCTTTCTAGGACATGGAGATATACACACGTACTCTCCATGTGTAGAAGAAGATTCTTATGGTGGGCTTTACTCAGGGTTTGTATATCCTAGAGCATGGGGGTGTGAAGAGGTGGGTAGTGAGTGCAATGCACCAGGTTGCATCATATACATGCCCCTTACCTTAGCACTATTTGAGCTTAATTGCACATCTTGGTAGAGAGGTGGAGGAACCGAAGGGGTGGTCTAAGACTTTATTTTTGATTCTCTCATATTTGTTTCACAAAATAATCTTTGATTCTTTCATATTTGTTTCACAAAAGACCTTCCATAGGTCTAGTGTGGTCTTCCTTTTCTCTAGTTAACTTCCCTTAAATTTGCTTTGTAGGAAGATGGCCATGTATTCTACCGTTGTAGTGTTACAGGTGCCCTCGTCGGGCCAGGCATGTGCATATTTTAATGCTGCTTTATGCCATTCTTTACAATATTTCTTTATCCTGTCGTTATCTCCTGAGAACAACTTAACCATGTGTTCCAAAGAAGACCCCATGTATTTTTACTGAACTTAATATTATGTACTATACAGTTTACACTGTAAGTGGACTTCTATTTACTTCATGGGGTATTTCCAAACTTCACATAAACTTTTATTAGACTGTGAAGGTGAACATCAGATATATTTATCCCTTATTTCTAAAAATATTAGTTCATACATATATTCTGGGCAGGTACATTTATAAGTGGCCTGAGTGGGTTTTTGCTTCATACAAATAAAAACAATTATGTTATTGTGCATATATATATATATATATATATATATATATTTGTTTTGGTGTCTGCAAGCATTCCACACTGGGAGACCCCTAATACATACATACAATAAGAGGTCTAACACAAAATGAGTGTGTTATTATTTCAGGGAACTCATGCAACTGTTGCCCATGGTTCTACTGACATGTTGCTATGATTTCAATATATTCTGTTTTCAGCCACAAGGTGGAATCAGTGTCAGACATGAACAATTTAAATAGACTGTCTACATAAATATTTATTCACCGTGCACTATGTTTCACCAAGGAGAGCAGTTCCATAATTTTAAAATGTTTTTAATCCTTGCTTCAGATTATGCTAAAATATTATTTTATGTCTTGCAGTGCCTCTGTCAGTGTCTATATTTGTTCATATGGGGGGGGGGGGTCTCTGAAGTGTTTGGCCAATTTTCAACTCTCTGTCCTAAATAATTATGATATATTATCCTTAGGTCGCTTCCCTCACTACTCCTGGGGGATTGGTCAAGTCTTTTTAGAGGTCTCCTGTAGAGTGCCTTCTTCTTAGGAATACAACTGCGACAGGTTTTGTAGATTTAAAAACAAGCTCCTGTATTCTAAATATGCAAAAGTCTTGTTCGCAGTTAACTGAAAGGTAGTTAATTATATTCCTATATATAGTAGCTGTCTGTAAACCCTCAAGAAATATGTGTAAGCCCCAGTCTAAACTGTTTGGTAATTATCCAAGCCTCCAAACTTGAGGCTGTATAGTTCCATACTGGGGATAATGGCTAGTAATTATTATAGGGTTCATGAAGCTACTACACTACTTCTCCCATGGAGGACAATGATCTTAGATTAGTTCTTTGGATGGTTAATTTTTAGTTGTCTGATAGGGGTACTTCTTTTCTGTCAATGTAAGTTATTTGAAGGTCAGTTCCGTTGGAAAGGGTAACAGCCTAACCGGTATAAAAATGGACAATTAATATGAGGGTCTGAGTAATTGATTAGTTAACTGTTTGGGCATTAACCTAATTCAGTCAATTACTTTAACTTTCATGTATGATGTTGTAACTTATCCCTCATAGGAATAGGAAATCTAATACTTATTCCTTAATTATACACTAAATAACAAACTTATATACTAACATTATTATGTGGCCACATTTCTATCTTATACATACATATACAACAATCCTAAATTTCATATTAAGGCAACCAAAACACTACTGCATGAATTTTAAATTACGTACTGGGGCAAACAAAGCATTACTGGTCATTTCCCTCTGTATTCATAGAGAGGACAACTTTTCACTATTTTTCAGAACACACACTGATTATTCAGCCTCAGACCCTGTTCTGCCTTGACCACTTTCAACTATGTATTTGAGTTGATACTATGTATCTCCGGGACTTACCACCAGGATCCCTTAATATTGTGTCAATTTCCCAATCTTGCATGCGAACAATAAAATGATATATTATTGTAAAAATTGTTAATGTCTTTGCATATAAAAAAGGAACAGACCTCGTACTGTTCCCACCTTAAAAATGCCAAACACCTGAATCTTATCTGCCACTTACAAATACAGAGACTTTTACTGAACAATGGCGTCTCTTTACCTTTCAGAAGTGTGCAAATCACTTCTTGGGGGACAGGAAGTTTTCTAGGCTGGCAGTTGGTGAAGTCAAGCAGAGCCCCTAGCTGGCTCGCCAATCTGTTGGAAGAAAATCTATTAATGAAGTAAGACAGAACACTTTTACACAATAATTTGCTTTCAATCAATTGGAAACATCAGCCAGTCTCAAAAAGAGATCAAAGTCTGAAGTTTAAAGTTCAGGATTCTAAGCAGTGATATATATGTAGTGTAATATCCACAAAAGCACAGGTTACAAATTCCTATATGACGTAAATAGCAAGTTGGGCAGATAAGATATTGTCAAAATATGTTAGCATTTCCAAGAATATTTTACATGTCTGTGTTTAGCAGAAGCCCCCTCTTGTGTTTTTTTTTGTAGATCTCAGAATAAGGGCAAGATAACCTAGAAAAACATTTTCGGTTTTCTGCATAGGGAGTTCTTATCTCTTGTTTGACGTAATTGGGCCCAGCCCAGCCTATCTGACTTTAACATATTCTGAACAGGCTTGCGCTAAGGCAGAATCCACCTTTGTTTACACTCTGTGCTCAACGATGATGCAAAACCATTTTCTTCTGTCAACCTATCGGTGTGTTTCTTAAAACTAATGTGCACTGTGCCCTATATATTTCCACAGTTACCTTTTTCAGCACATCCATCTATTAGGCCTTGGACGGTTCACTCCTTACATAGATTTTAAAACTACCCTTCACCTGAAATGTTTGTAATGGGGTTTGGGATTTAATATTTGTGTAAATGCCTATAAAATATGTTGCTATTATTTCCCTATATCAAGCGATTAAATCTTTTCCCACCCAGCAGGAAAGGGTAAACATACCTCCTCCCAGCATTCCCCAGTGAAGTATCATCCATTCTGCTCTGCTATGGGCACGACAGGCCAGTTCAGTGTATGCCAGATACCCACCAGTACTCATTAGTGGAACGCAAGTCCGTTGATTAATACGGAGAATGAAGCCCATGCTCTGGCTTGGCTCTAAGAGCCACGGCACAACTCGAGCCATCAAAATATTTGGCACACATACTGTGCAACAAATACCCTGTAAATATGATAAAGACTCAACATTCAAAAATATATATTCCTTTAGCAAATTGGCGCGTTTCAGTTTAGTGTATTCGGCTATAACAGTGCATTTATTGGCAGTTATTAGAAGTGACGGTTTCTCAACAGGCATTTCAAAATATTCATGATCCTCTGACACAAAGATGCCATAAATAATCCTAGAAGCAAGCCAGTTGTCATGAACCCTATACACATGACCTATATACACACTGCAATTCAGCCACTAGATGGACATCTCTCCTCCTCCCTCCTTTAACAGTAAAGGACAGTGCTATTGTTGAGGAAAAAAATCAATCTGTACACTAGGTCAAATAAAAGACACCTACTACATCTTAAATCAAGCTGTCACAAGAATGCTTTCTAGAACAAGCATAGGCAAAGCCAATAGTTCTTGCCTATGGGAGAGCTATTGGCGTTGCCAATTTCTTTTAACCATGTTGTACAGCACTGCAGTCCTTCCAACTCACACGGTGCCACAGTGTGACACACAATATTGCCTCCTTTCACATGGTCACCCTGTCACGGTGGCAGGGAAAACAGGCTGAAAACCACTGTAAAAGGTGGACTTCCAGTTTGTTTTCAGAGGCTTTGAACTGCTGATATCCATCAAGGGGCATGAAAACTCCACAGGACATCGGTAGCAGCCTCAGGGGGTTTGGTCAGGGTGGGGACAAAAGTGCCTCTTCAGTACCTCTTGGCACAAGGCCCAACTCCCCCCCCAAAGAGGGGGAGCCTCTTCACACTGTGATATTTCTTTTTTTAGTTGGCAGGTCCGCAGGAGTGTTGCTGCTGAGCAGCATGGCTGAAAATTAAAAAAATAAAGTTGTATGACATGGCCAGCACTGACCATGAGGGGCAGTGATCCATTTTATTAATATGAAATTATTCTCTACTTTCACATAAAAAAAGTTAATTATCTTACGTCTGAGCTGAATTTCGCCATTTTGGTCCCGCAAATAGACAGCCCCAAAAAAGTCAGGCAAATAAAGAAGGGTAGTGCCATTTGCATTTTTGCAGCATCTTGACACCTGTTTGCATGCCTTTTGGGTACTTTTGCTGGTAAGAGAGGAGGGGGAAAGCAATAAAGAGGGATGAGTGGAGTGGACTGGGCACACAACAAAAGGGTAGAGGCAGACTGAACAAGCTACAATACAGGAGGATCATGAGGGCAAGCAACAGTGTGGGAGGGGACAGGAGAGGAAGGAGGTGCAAGTAAAAGGAAAAAAAGTATCTCTGAAAGTGGCAAGCAGTGCAAGAACACTAGGCAACGGAAGCAGTACTTGAGCCATGCTCTTGGCATTACTTGGGCCATGAAGCCAACAAATGGTAAGAAATGGGCAGGCTCAAAGCCCTCTCAGTAAACACAATGTCTTGAAGGGGACAGTGCAAGTGCTGCCTCAGGAGAGACCTAAAGTATTGGTTGTAGCTGGTGGGGTCTGGAGGTGTAGGGCAGAGGAGGCAAACGGTTAATTAGTCGGAGGTTCCTGCCAAACATGCCGAAGTGCATAAAATAACCAACAGTACTCCAAAAATATTTGTGCCCTGGATGAGGTGAAATAGCCTTTACCTCCCATCCTTTACAACATAGGACTTTTGCCATGCAGGGGCATACCAAGCTGGTACTTATTTGTACCTTTACAAATCTGCGTGGAGGAATTATCATTCCTCCACACAGCAGCATACAGCTCCAGCGCCTCAAGACCCTCATGGGTGATTTCTGGTGCTCTATAAATGTTTGATTGATTGATTTACCTTGTAGTACTTTACCATGCAAGTAAGTTTAAAAAAATAAAATAACATACTTTATATGTTATTTAAAAAATGATTTTAAAGTTTGGGGATGGGTAGAGGTAAAAAGGGGTAAGGGTGACAAGGGTTTGAGGGTGGATAGAGATAAAGGGAGGTGAAAGTGACTCGAGTAGAGATAAAGGGAGTTTAGGGGGATTTGAGGGTTTGGAGTGGGTAGAGATAAAGGGACCTAGGGGTGACTTGAGTGTTTGTGGGGGTGGGTAGAGGTAAAGGGAGGTGAGAGTGATTTGAGGGTTTGGGGTAGGTGGAGGTAAAAGAAGGAGACAGTGACTTGAGGTTCAGGGGTGGGTAGAGGTAAAGGGAGGTGAGGGTGACAAGGGTTCGGGGTAGGTAGAGGTAAAGGGAGGGGAGGGTGACGAGGGTTCAGGGGTGGGTAGAGGTAAAGGGAGGTAGCAGTGATTTGAAGGTTCAGTGTGGGAAGAGTAAAGGGTGGGGAGGGTAACTTGAGGATTCAGGGGTGGACAAGGTAGAAAGGAGGTGAGAGTAACATAAGGATTCAAGGTGAGTATTTATGGTATTGCATGGCATGGTAAAGGGAGGTGAAAGTGACTTGAGAGCTCTGTGGGCAGAGGTAAAGGGAGGTGAGGGTGACTTAAGGGCTCGCGGGAGAGTAGAGGTAAAGGGAGTTTAGGGGGATTTGAGGGTTTAGAGTGGGTCGAGGTAAAGGGACCTAAGAGTGACTTGAGTGTTTCTGAGGGTGGGTAGAGGTACAGGGAGGTGAGAGTGATTTGAGGGTTTGGGGTAGGTTGCGGTAAAAGAAGGGACACGTGACTTGAGGTTCAGGGGTGGGTAGAGGTAAAAGGACGTGAGGGTGACGAGGGTTCGAGGTAGGTAGAGGTAAAGAGAGGGGAGGGCGATGAGGGCTCCGGGGTGGGTAGAGGTAAAGGGAGGTGAAGGTGACTTGAGAGTTCAGGGATGGGTAGAAGTAAAGGGAGGTGAGGGTAAATTGATGGTTCATGGGCGAGCAGAAGTAAAAGAAGGTGAGGGTGACTTGTTATTGTACCAAATGGTATGGCATGGTATATTATGGTATAACATGGTTCATTATGGTATGTATGTGAGACACCCAAAAGGTGACGTGAGGAGTGCTTGCAACTTGTCTAATTACTGGCAATCACTCACGGTAGCATCCCAACCCATCATTCTTTTGCTCATCATGCCACCTCAGTATGGACCCAGCCATGTGCACATCACTCTTTTTGCCCTTATAAGGGCTCATCAGCCAAGAGTAGCTTGATTCCAGTGTCACAGTGAGCACAGAGCAACATCTGGGCATACCCTTGCCACTTAGGGTGGTATATCAAACATATAAAAAGTGATTGGAGGAATGCTTGCAATTTGTCTAGCCACTGGCAATCACTCAAGGTAGTGTCCCAGCCCATTGTTCTTTTGCTCTCCATGCCACCTCAGTTTGGACACAGCCATATGCAAATCAGCCTTGACCCTGGGTTGTGATGCTACCCTGAGTGAGTGCCAGTGGTTAGATAAATTGCAAGCATTCCTCCCATCACCTTTTGTGTTTTTGATGTACCGTCCTAAGTGGCAAGAGTATGCTGGGACATGGGTTTCCTGCTCACTGTGCCACTAGGTTTAAGCTATACCTGGCTGAGAAGCCTGTATCATGGCAAAATCTGTCTTAGGTTGCTTGTGTTCCTTTTCAGTGAGGGCCTGGTCTGATAGATCCAGCTGGGCTGTTCCCAAGAAGAGCAGGGTCAAAGCTCATTTGCATATGGCTGTGTCCAAACTGAGGTGACATGTTGCTCAAAAGAACAATAGGTTGGAATGCTTCCCTGAGGGATTGCCAGCTGTTAGACAAATCGCAAGCATTTCTTCTATTGCTTTTTGTGTGTTTGATGGTATGGCCTGCCATTTTATAGTATGACATGGGCTATTATTATATGGTATGTTATGGGATGGCCTGTTATTGTATAGTGTGGTATGGTATGTTATGGTTTGTTATTCTATAATATGGTATGTTGTGGTCAATTATTGTAAAGTATGGCATAGTAAATAATGGTGTTATTTTACATAATATTAATGTATGAGTATGGTATGGCATGCTATTGATCGTTCAACCTATGAACTGCTAACAGCATGCATGTACATTTGGACAAGTACCGATATCACCAGTTAGTACAATTTAAAAACATGTAACTAACGTTGCCTTTCCAAAATTGTGTAGGAAGTTGTCATAACATGTAATTCAACCAGAACGAGGATGGGCTAAAAAAACAAAACGTTTGTGAATGCTGCAATGTGTAACTTTATTAAAATGTAATCAATTGTGTTGTTAGGCAGCTCAGAAAAGCAGCTTACAGGAAAGTAAAGTTTTGAAAGATCTGGAAAGCAAATAACAAGCGCGGGGACCAGTGGCCCCAAGTTGAGAATGCAAAGGGTCATAAAAAGCAGCTAAAAACGAGATAGAGTGGCACAGGGGCATGTAAAAAGAACATACAAACAATACACACTTGCATAAAAAAGTACTGCAATCCAAGCAGCACAGAACAAGACTATTCAAGAAATCAATCAGTACTTGGTCCGTGCACCAGGGAAGAAAACAAAAACATGGAGGCAGAGTGAAACCGACTTGTGCAGAAATGTGCTCACCAATGAAAAGAAAGAAAATAAGTGTGACAATGTGGCCAACAAATGGTAAGTACTGGGTGGGCTATAAGCCCCTTTCCCTTTTTAGGTCGCCTAGGCAGCACAGGCATTGTCTCTTCAAGACATGCTCCATCTATTCTGTGGGATTACAGCCCGCCCATCACTTTTTATTTGTTGTTTTGTGTGTCCTTCGCAAAGGCTTGCTTCTCTGTGGTCAATGTTTGTTATATGTCCCTCCGTTTTGGGTCTCGACCCCTCCCATGGAGCATGGCCCTATTACTTGTAGTCTTGCCATTTTGTGCATGTATTTTTGTTTAAGGTCCCTATTGTTTTCTTTTGTTTCCAAAGCTTTGGGAAGTTGCATCCTAACTGGTGGTGATGTGTGTCCTAATGGCGCCGCTCAGTGTGGGGCTCTGTCTGGCTGCTGATGCCCTGTGCTTCTATGGGTTGAGGTGGCAGTCAGGGGTCTGGTGCTTCTTCCTAGGCCTCCTACAGGTGCAGCTGCGGCTGGGCTGTGCTTGTGACCTCACCATCTACGTATGCCCCAAACAAACCCATTGCCTAAAGAGTCCAAAATCGGCTAGAAAATTGACAGAGAATATAATTATTTTATTCACAGAACAGCTGTAAAAAGTCCAAATAACATTCATTAAAATGTATTTTCACTTATGACTGGTGATAAGTGTGCCCAATAAATTCTTGATTGATTGATTAAAATCAAGAGCACTTATCCCTTTTCTGATATTTTATTTAAATATTAGCTGAGTTGGCATATCTTACATGCCAATTTAAATATGCTTTAGAAATAATTAAATCAAAACATAAATGTTATTTTTCTGCATAGAGTTCTTAATTACAAGCACAAACGTTGCATTTCAAGATAGCCACTTCCTTCCCCATAGTTCTCAAGCTAATATTGTTCCTGATTGTCCTGCGTCTGAGCAACCTCTCGATATATGGATTGCATGTAATGCCATGTTGTTGATCAGTGTTACTTCTCTAATGTTACTTTCCTAAGCCTCTCGGGGACCCCTGTTGGATAGCGGCACTTCATTGCCTCACTGAACTAGGATGTGACATAATTACCATATGGTGTACTGGCATTTCTTGAGGTCATTCTTCCAATTCTAACTATTTTCACTTTTGAGTTCTCTGATGTCTGTGATGTTGGTGGTGGTTTCAGAGATGTTGTCTTATAGTGCCGAAATTGCAGAAACTCCAATAATGAGGTGATTTTGACTAGTTTCTTTTTGTTTCAGCACTCCTTCAGAGTGTGTCTTATTCAGCTGGCTCTGTTGTGCTGTATACGTCTACCCTCTCTGTGGCCATTCCTCCTTAATCCCTGCCTCGTCAATGTTGCATGCCCCCACCCCCCTTCCTCAGTTCGTGTCTTGTTCTTGTTTTTGCGCACCCACTGAATCCACCTCCCCATTCAGTTGTTGCCAGCCTCCACACTCCTTCTTTCTTTTGTAGCCTGGATCCATCCTTTTGTTGTTGTTGCCCATTGTAGCTCTCACAACTAATGCAATGTAAGTTACATATGAGGAGATTTATGCCGCAACATATTGTAGAGGCTTTAGTAGAGAACAGCGATGTCCTTTTAACCACAAGTTTTAGCAGGGGCATTGCTTGGTCAGTAACATGGGAGGTATACGCTTCAAATTTTCAGACAATCAGGTTCAAGTCTCAGCATTGCCTCAACATCCTGTGCGACCTCAGAAGTCAACTATCCCTCTTTCTTCCCTCCCACCTCTTCTACCAACTGATCAACATCAAAGGTTACCCTGGGGCTGATTGTGAATGTGAGTACTCCGGAGCACCTGCTTGTAAACAATACTTAACTTGTGCTTTCTAGTAGTAAGAACAACAGGGATATCTCAATGCTAGCTTAACATATGTAACATATGTAACAGTTACCAAACTCAAGTGTACTAATTTTAGTGACGCCTGAAGGATGAAAGGCAGAGTCTGTTTTGCAACATTCAGGTTACAAATAGCTATGGTGAGTGCAGTGCTCTTGCGCTATTTTACTAATAGTTGGTGATTGAGGGGCTAGGCATCTAGTCTTGGTGTGTCTCGTTTACTTGAGAGACAGCACTGCTGTTCATTACCTCTGTCTCCACTACTTGTGACACTTATTAAAGTGGAGCATGGAGGGTGAGCATGCCCAGTCACTGTTTCTATTCCCCCTCCCACTTTCATCTCTGTTTCTTCTCCCCCCTTCCAACAGACAAAAGGGAAAAAGTGCTATGATGCAACCCGTGCTGTCTGCTTCATAGTGCTTTTTATACTGTCATGTTCTCTGTCCCTACCTGCCCTCTTGTTCTCCACCTCCACCCACCCTCTCGTTTTTTACCCCACCCGGTTCCCAAAGCCAATAGTTTGCCCATATGCGAGACCGATTGGCTCTGCCAATGCTGGTTGGATTTGTAGGGGTTTTGTCATTTTTTTCTGAAATAATACATTGTCTCAAGTGACAGCACATGAGCGGTGTCTCAGCTGGGACCTAGGAAGGACACACTTAAAGGAAGTGAGAGCACTCTATGTTTATGACCATGTCACAGCCTTTAGGACTGCAAATGACTTCAAGAGAGCCTCAAGACTTACTTCTGTGAAGACAGTTACTCGAATTAGTAAAACAATGGGGCCTCACAGAGCTCCGAGTGAAGTGCAGAGCTCTGCTGCTGTCAAGCTTCCACACAGAGCTCATGCTTTGCTTTTTTATTTGTGTTTTATGTAATTCTTTTGTGGGGGCGGGAATTGGTTGGTGGCTCAGTGATGATGGGATGAATGTGAAGTCTTTGAGTGCCATGAAAGTGCTAGGAGAGGGTCATAATGATATTTGAAAAATCTATAGCATAACTTCCTTTTCTGAGAACTTTCACACCAGCATAGGTCTATATGATTAGCCTATTTACCCCCATCCTCTACTCCCTCACCCTCTGGCAGGGGAAAGAGCACCGGCTGTAGTCACATTAAGGCTCAACTCGTTTTCAGCTCAAGTGTCCAATGGAACATTGAGCTGAGCCAGAGCCAGTCTGGAGCCTTCAGTGGCTAGCACACCTCTAATACACACCAGACAAGTTTTCTCCAGGTTTTAAGGTTTGTTAGACAGCACTGAGTAGTTACAGGAATTAAACTGCCTGCCGTGCTCACTGGCACAGGCTTATTGATACTATTACAATGGGTTGGATGTTATTGCTTGCAAAGGTTTACTTGGAGGAGGAGATGTATAGGTTGGTTACTAGTTGGACATTTATCCTGTCTGCAAATAATCATAAGGTTTGTTGCAAGAGCCCTGCGACCCATACTCAATCGTTTAATCACTGCAATCTATTGTTTCATTTATTTATACATTTTGCCGTTTTTGTGACAGGGAACAAGGGCTCCTACCTTTGGAACTCCATCACACCCTTTCTCTGGATTCTGGCATCTATTCTTTCACACAAAGTTAACTCCCTTCTTTCGTAAGCCTCAGGAAACTTCCACCTCTCATATCACTGAGTAGACACAGATTCCTGCATTAGTGCACATCAGTGTCATGTGAGTGTATTGTGACCCTGATGGGGTTCATGGCTAAAGGGACAGGGAACACCGTGAGTTCTTCTACGTGGTAACAAAAGCTCAACAGTTTAGGTCTAGTTCTAGGGTTCCAGTTTCCCCACCACAATCCCGCGGCAGGCTGGGACTAAAGGGGCACCGAAGAAGCTTCAGACACATCATACGTATTAATAGCACACCCGAAGGGTTCACTTCTCTCATGATGTTGCCAACAATATGATGAGCGTGTTCAATGGTGCCGATGGTAATGAGGAGGTAATAAAGTCTCTCACCAGTGGAGAGCCGTGTGACTTCCAGGAAATATCAGTACTCCGGGACATACACTTGCACTTTCTATTTTCATTCAGGTCTGCTGCATCTGCTTCCCAACTGCAATTTTTACTAGTTCCCAGCCGAACTGGAACTGCGCTCTCTCTGAGTTGGAGTTAGGCAGGTTGACCTGGGCTGGTCACTGAAGTCCTTGTTGTGCTGGATGACTCTTCTGTTCGGCATGGAAGCTTTTCAGTAGCCTGCAAAGTCAAGCCATAAACCAGGCAAAACACTTCCCACATTTGTCTTAAGAGTAAGAAAATAGGCAACATGGCACTCCATGTCTACTTAACAATTGTAAGGTCCTCTTTGGGTTGTTAGAGTGTTGAGCATTTATCCTTTATCAACCTGGAAGATGCCGACAGGGTTCCAACTCCAAGTATCACACAAATTTGTTTCAACATTTTGTCAGGTAGCTAACCGGTAGCGAGAGATGTCTACCAAGCAAACTTGAGGCTCTGGTTTGAACACAAAGGTGTATACCAGCTCCCAACTCAGATATCTCAAAGAAATCCTAGTTTGGAGATCTATCCAGTACTTAGTTTGTGCCAGTGGTTGAAGGTATGGCCCATCGGTCTGGCATTCATTGTTGGGTACCAGTATTTAGTTTGCATCAAAAGACTTTGACCCCGAGCAAGAGGGAGAGAGAAACACAGCAGATTAAAAGAAGGGGGAAGAAAACAATGGAAAATAATGACAAAGGGAGAAAGCACATATCTAAAAGAACCTGAAAGAGTCTGATAAAAAGGCAGAGAGTGTCTGGTGTTCAATGAAATAGGCATTATGTGGAGTCAAGACTTCACAGCTTTGGAATTCTGCACCCTGACCTTTGATAGCACTGGCCAAGGCTTTCTGAGCAAAACCTTGGGCCCGGCACTTATGTTGTGTACAAATTAAGCACTGGGCCTATCATTTGACCAGGTTACAGTGAGTGTGAAGGGTTTACATAAACAGGTTGTCACCACCAGTGAGGTCAAACAACATTCCAAGTACCCACTCCTCAACAGGGCACAAGGGTATACTTTAACCATGCTCACCACACTCACCTGCAAATGGAGAAGCATTGCTGTATGCATTCATTTGGAAATAATGGATCTCAACCAGCACCTAAAGAGTTAACAAGGAACGAAGGCCCGATGTAGGTGGAAATGGGATTGCGACTCGCAATTTGCGAGTCGCAATCATATATGCAGGATGGGGTCCCTGACACCATCTGCGAATCGCAAGGGGGTCGCAAAGACACACCTCATTAATATTAATGAGGTGGGTCGCAATTTGCGACCCCCTTGCGATTCCTTGCACTCACAGAGATGGTGGCCTGCTGGAGACAGCAGACCACCATGTCTGTGACTGCTTTTTCAATAAAGCAGTTTTTCTTTTTGGTATTGCAGCCCGTTTTCCTTAAAGAAAAAGGAGTTACAATACACTCGTGAAAATGAAACCATTTGGTTTCATTTTTTCAGAGCCATTCACAAAGGGGAAGGGGTCCCAAGGGGACCCCTTCCCTTTTGCGAATGGGTTAGCACCCACTTGACATGGGTGCTAACTGTGAATTGCTTTGCGACCGCGTTCGCGGTCACAAAGCAATTCTGCATAGCGATGCAAATCGCAAATAGGAAGGGGAACACCCCTTCCTATTTGCGAGTCGCATTCCCATTTTGCGAGTTGGTACCGACTCGCAAAATGGGAATGTGCATTGCGATGCGCGTTTTGCATGGCACAAATTGCGAATTTCGCAGTTTGCGCCATGCAAAACGTTTCCTACCCCTGGCCCGAAGTACCTGTACTTGGTAACCCTTTTAAAACTTGCAGGGTGAGGAGATGAGAGGGTGAAAAAATTGACAAAAAGCAGAGGAAGACTGCTGTAACAAACAGCTCCAGAGGTTTGTTTTCACAGTTCGGCCATTTCAGATCAGGGACAGCATTATTCCAGACTAAACTATTCTCTGATACCTGACTGGCTGAATCTTCTTGCAAGGTTATAAGGTTTAATAATGAAAAATTACATCTTCATTCTTTACTTTGACATGTAGTCTACGGTCAGTGTGAGTGGTGAAGACGAAAGACCCAGAGACAGAACTGCTTAATAACAGTGATAGCCTACAACTCTTTATCAATCACCCTTTATTTAGCTTTCTGGGCAGTAATTTTCAACTTGCGTTTTGCCAGTATGACACCACCACCATTTCGAGGTGCTCCTATTGAACAACGAAGTAAGGAGTCTTTAAAACAAGTTACTCACACAGGACTTTCATTAGCCTATTCAAGGCTCCTGGGCACTCTGCAGGCCAGATCACATTTTGAGTTGCTTCTTGGAGTTCATACTAGTGATTAGTGGCAGTGAGTGACGCCAAAGTGCAACGCTGCTCCAGTGTGGAAGTCTCTCGGGTAAGATGTGATCCGTGCACTCATCTTAAGGTCTCCAGCCAACTATGAAGGAGCTGGCTCAGGATCGTCACATTGTGTTTGGAACACTACAACATACAGGACCTTAGGTGATGGGAGGGCACCTTAGGCAAGCAGCACTACAAAAGAGGATTTCAGGGTTTTCTGAGCTCTCCCCTCACACTTCTGGTAGCAGTCACAACAAGATATTTACTTTGTTCCTCAGGTTGGTCATCTCTGGGTCAGACTCAAGAGCGGCATGGGTCCTTGGTCTATGCCTTGTCTATGTAGTACCCTGCACTTCAGGCTGTGATTTTCACAACACCACTCCATTAGCTTAGCTGAGTTTTTTTGAGCAGATCGTCAGCATGCAGGCTACACTGCTTCCTTCTCTTCTGCAGTTCTCAGCAAAGCAAGACTCTTCATAGCCCTTTGAGCTTGGGCTCATCTCTAAGAGAAGGACAGTGAATATTACTATCTGTGAAGTTTTCTAGCTGGGCACAGAGATTCCACTGGAGATCAAGGTGAACATGTTTTTCTGGCATACTGAGTCACTTTACAGCCTCAGAGATTAGCAGTTGGAGTACCCAACCAGCCACTCAGAATGCAGCATTTATATTTTTAGGGCATCAGTTTGGTGCAGCTGCAAACTGTCCAAACACTGGATTGTTATTTTAGAAATTCATCCTTGTGTGATTTCAAAGTCTTGGTTTCATGGTGATACCCGCCATCACCTAAGTCTCTTTCACTTGCAATAATTCAAGCCAAACTCCAGGCCAATGGTTTTTGCCCACTATATTCCTTTAGGCAAAGACAAGCCACATGTAAATCAGGATTAGTCCTGCTCCAATAGGCATAACTGCCAGGCGGGGTCCGCACTACTTGGTGTGAGGTTTCATGGCTGGAACACTTGCACTACGCAAACACGTAAATGGAGTCAAGACAAAGTATATGACCCAGAGCACAAGAAGACTCTGACAAGACTTGCAATGGTAGCAGGCATTTTCGATCCATAGAGTAAAAGCTCCTCATGTTTCACATTATCCCTTGGCAGAAAATTGAGACACTTAGGGCCAGATGTACCAAACTTTTTGCTCGTTGCAAACAGCGAATTTGGTCCTGTTGACCACTGCCTTCTCTGAAACAATGAAACAAAAACGTTTCATTTTTTCGTTTTGTAATGCATCTCGTTTTCCTTGAAGGAAAATGGGCTGCATTACAAAAAAAATTTGCTTTATTTAAAAGCAGTCACAGACATGGTGGTCTGCTGTCTCCAGCAGGCCACCATCCCTGTGAGTGCCGCCACTCACAAGGGGGTCGCAAATTGCGACCCCCTTGCGAGTCGCAGATGGTGTCAGGGACACCATCCTACATTCTGGATTGCGACTCGCAAATTGCGCAATCCAGAAATTTTCTACATCTGGCCCTTAGTTGCTCCAGGCGGAATCCTGTTGCCAGTAGATTTGAACTCATCACACATTTATCTGGAGTTATCAAAGAATTTCTGAATTCAGAAGAATTCTGGATAACATTTGAGATCAACAATTCAGACTTGGATCTGCTCATTAGTGCTAGAGTTATTCTTCCAATCTATAACTTGTACAGACTTGGTTTCTATTACTTGAATCAAATCTGGTGTGAGGGTATTGCCACTGCCAGGAAAGTGAATGTTTATTATCAGAAGTGAAAGCACAATACTAATGTGTATTCATTATGTTACAGCTGATGAACTATGTACATTAAGAATCATTCAGAACACAGACTTGATTTACATATCACTGAAGGTAGTTATCTTGACAGGAATGTGTATGACCGCTCAGTTTATTTCGTTCATCTATTACAAAGGCTTATTATATTTTTCAGCTCTACGAAGTAATAGAGTTTTCACCAACCATGGAGAGTGGGTTACACAGAGATTGTCTCAAGATGTATCGAATTAGTGAACTGTAAGCCAATTGCCAAACTACTGAAAGTGTTATTTATTGTTGTAGATTTCAACACCTCTGCAATGCAGGTTGAGCCCAGCAGTAAAAACAGGCAGAGGGAAAAAACCTAGGCCATGATTTAAGAAAAGTGGCGCTGCACCTGATGCAGAGCCACTTTTCTTGCGCCCCTTTGCGCCCCCTAACACCACCATGTGTGCACCATACCTAAGATATGGTACACCGTGGAGGTGGTTAGGGGAAGTAGCGTCAACATTTTTGTAGGATTATCTTAAAAAATGTTGACTCTAATCTTGCAAAGTCCATTGAGGCTCATTGTAAACAATGGTGTGCCTCCTTTTAACACCTGCTCTGAGCAGGTGTTGAAAGTGCCGAAATAAATGACGCAAAGAAACGTTTTAGATTTCTTTGTGCCATTTTTTCGGCCCCCCTCTAACAGGTGGAACGCCCCCTTTACATATATTATGCTTGGCGCAGGCATAATGTAGCACAAAGGGTTACAAAGTGGGGTAATGCATGCATTGCCCCACTGTGTAAAATTGGCTCAGCGATTTCGGCCTCGTTGGGCCACATTAGTGAAAGAAAAAATTACGCTAATGTAGCACAAGGAGGCTCTAGGGGCTCTTAACTCTGCCCTCTAGTGCCTCTCTCTTTCTCTTGCTCATCCCATTCGCCTTGCCCAGGGACTACGGCTCACCAGCGTAAATATCCTTTGCATGGTCTCTATTGGATCCTGTTAATCTGGATAACCAGGTTAATGAAACCTTGACACTATCACCTTTATTGCTGGTGAGCAGCTCATTTACTCTACATACAGAACACCTACAATGGGAACTCAGGATATGACTCTCCTGTTCAGGAAACACATCAAGTACACCAGAAAAGATTACATCAAGAGCAGGGCGGCACCGTGTGACTATATGCGGTTATGGCAAGTTAGTTTAAGATATAACAGTGAAGACTTGAAGTAGCCACACATAAGTAAACACAAAACAAAATGCTAGCTTTCACCTATTTGAAATGGCTACTGATATGCTGTGTTTAGGCATCACAATCATTCTGTACTTCATTCATCACTACATTGTTTACATCTATCCAGCCACTGAAAGTAATCAATGTATCCAAGTCATTCTGACAGGTCAAGAACACAGTGTATGGACATTTGGCAGAGGTTCCTGGGCAGCGAAATGGGTTTTACTGCTGCTGTCGTGTTCTAGAGTAAATAAAGCTGTAATAGACTCAAATAAAAAGAGTTTGTTTGATAAAAAAACGGACGTCTAGGCTTTGACTTCCAAAGTTGTAAATGCTCCTTGTACTTGAGAGCCTGAGCCTCCCTCAGCAAATGTGTTTCCAGTTGAGGCTACTGGAGAGACAAAAAGACAAATATCTTTAAAGTGACCTGTTGCGGCTTGATGTTTCCTTACAGGCAGAACTGAGCACATTGGTCATACTTAAAAAGCCCATATCTTGGAACTGACCTGTGGTTGTCAATACTTTCCAGTGCCATTGTGGTCCCAGGAGATGGAAGGTTAGACCTAGGGTGGAGGTGGGCTAGTAAAGGATTATTCGAATGGCTATATCTCATGAGCAACCAATCTCTCATAAATTTGTTTTAAAAGTAGGTCCCTAAAGGCCAGGGGCACAGTCTGGGATCAGGATCACGCTTCCGGAAGCAGGTGGGACATTGAGTTCTCTAAAGGGATTAAAGAACTCATGGATCGGCTACCAGCTGCAAGACCTCAAAGTCACTGAGGGTGGATAGCACAGGGGACCCCAGTCTGATAGCATACTAGAGTCTGCTGGCAGGTGTCAGTTTGAGAACAGCAAGATGGAGGGTGTGTGTTCGGGTATGGTTGTTATGAGGGGTTGGAGACAGGTCACTTGTTGCTGCATGTGAGTATGCACACCAGGTAGACTCAATACTCCAGGCTTCTGTTCGGCTCTTCATTAATCTCATTCTAGCCATCCTAATCGGTTCCTCATGTTAAATATTAATTATTCTCAATTCGAATTATAACAGAGTTTCTAGGTCGGTGTAGAGAGGCGAGCCCTGCACTGATAACTGAAGATATTCCTGTGCTATAGGGGCATCTGGCCAAGAGACAAATTGTTTAGAAAAAAGACATACCAGGTCCCAGTAAAAACTCTTCCCAGCTTGGGCCTAGTGGCTAGCAGGACGAGCTCACTGGGTCTTCTTCAAGTTACTGGGGTGTTGGTCTACCCCTTGGTAGTTCAAAGGATTTACTATTTATACAGTATCTGGAGGAGCTGGAGAGAGGTCCAGCTCCGATCACTACATGAGCTGGTTACTAGGATTTGGTGGACAGCTAACCAGGAGCAAGGAGCATTTTACGGGCTTTCTCCTGGACAAAGATGGGGGATCTGGAACAATACCGAGATATGTATTGCAGTTCACCAGCTAGCCATCTTATATTCTACTCCTTATTTAGAGATCAAGATGTTGGCAACACTAAGGAGTTTCGGTAGCGCAGACAGTAAATAACTTTTTCATGTGCACAGCAAAAAGGCTTTAAGCCAAAATTTAAATTGCCACTAATTGGCCAATCACTACATATACTAGTACTATGAGGCTACTACAAGGTTGAGTACAGAGTTTTACAAAACTCCTAAATAAGGTAAATCTGCCACAACCAATAGTATTATTAAGACATTTCCTGAACCCAAAACCTCAATACAACTGGTAAGAATACAATGTTCCTTATAATTAGTGTTGCACCTGGCCTTTTTTCGCAGGGTCATCCCCAGTCTTTTTGCCTCCTTCCTCTTAATGTTTCTGTCCAGTTTATGCTGGCTTTAGGACTCTGGGCGCTTTATCAGTGCTATAACAGTGCTAAAGTGCATATGCTCTCTGTGTAAATTGTACTGTTGCTTGATTTATCCATGATTGGCATATTTAATTTACTGTTAAATCACTAGTAAAGTGCACTAGAGGTGCCCTAGGCCTGTAAATCAAATGCTACTAGTTGGCCTGCAGCACTAGTTGTGCCACCCACATTAGTAGCCCTGTAAACATGGCTCACACCTTCCATTGCAGTGTATGTGTGTGCAGTTGTAAACTGCCAATTCGACTTGGTAAGTGCACCCACTTGCCAATCCTAAACCTTCCCTTTTACTGCATGTCAGGTACCCCTAAGGTAGACCCCTAGGTAGCCCCAGGGGCAGGGTGCAGTGTATGTTTAAGGTAGGACATATACTAGTGTGTTTTATATGTCCTAACAGTGAAATTCTGCCAAATTTGGTTTTCACTGTGCAAGGCCTATCTCTCTCATAGGTTAACATGAGGGCTGCCTTTAAATATCCTTAACGTGCAGATCCCCTTTAAGAGCAGATAAAAGTGTGGAGTTTAGAGTCTCTGAACTCACAATGTAAAAATACATCTTTTAGTGAAGTTGGTTTTTAAATTGTCTGTTTGAAAATGCCACTTTTAGAAAGAAGGCATTTTCTTGCTTAAACCATTCTGTGACTCTGCCTGTTTGTGGATTGTCTGTCTGGGTCAGTTTGACAGTTGGGCTGTTTTGCACCTCTCTAGAGAGTGACACAAAAGGGGGTGGGGGTGTAGCCTGCATATCCTGATGAGCCATCTGAGCTAGCGGGGAGGGACGAGTGAGTGGTCATTCACACCTGAAAGGACTGTGCCTGCCCTTACACAATGCAGTCTCTGACCCCCTGGTGTGCTTCTGGGGCCTGACCTGGACAAGGAAGGATCTTGAAAACACTTGAGACTTTGCTTTGAAGTTTGCCAACTTCAAAGGCAGAACAGGATATAAGAAGAAGACACAAAACCTCAGAATTTTAGAATCTTTCTGGAATCAAGAGGAGCCTCTGCCAAGGAGAAGAGCTGGAGGAGTAGTACTGTCCCTTTGCTGTGTTGCTTTGCTGGACTGGCCTGCAGTTGCTGCTTCTGCCTTAAAAGAGTGCAAAGGGTGAACTTTGCTGTGTGTCCTGCTTGTTCTCCAAGGGCTTGGAGTAGAGCTTGCCTGCTGTTGGAAGTCTCAGGGACACCTAAGACTTCAGTTTCTTCGACCTGCAGCACTGGGAACTGTGGCCCTCATTATGACCCTGGCGGTGAGTGGTAAGGTGGTAATACCGCCAACAGGCTGGTGGTAATTACCATCAAATTATGACCATGGCAGAGATAACTCCCACAGACAGCCAATGTACCACACCAACCGCCAGGGCGTTAACACCATTGACCACGGCAGTAGCCAACAGCAGCCAGGCGGAAGACAAAGTACCGGACACCATATTTTGACCCTGCAATCTGCCAAGATTTCCGGGGCGCTACCAATGCCATCAAAAGCCTGGCAGAAACATATCACAGAAGAGCAAAGACTCACCTTCGGAGACACAGGGAAGAACAACGCCACCATGGAACTGGAACTGCAAGTCTTCCCGATGCTCATCTACGTCATGCTCCACCTAGAACACCAACACAGACAAAGACGACGACGGTGAGTACAACCGCCTAGCACACAAGGGAGGGAGGGAGGAAAAGGAGAGTGACACACACGCACAACTCACACCATAAACCCACACACACACACACCATACACACAACCAGCTGCAGACGAAAAACAATGGCACAAGATACTGAATAATTCAAGGACAACAAGAATGCAGTAATGAGAATGTATTAATTGTAAACAGCTACCAAAAGAGCCAATTGTACTAAAAACAGATATGTACAAATGTACTCAAAGTCCAATGCCCATTCCAAAGTACTAAGGGCTCACATGGCCACAGGGCAGAGTCCAAGGCCAAGCTCGAATCCTGACTTAATTCGGATAGAACTCTGAGGGGCATCAGTTTGCAAGTGGGCAGGCACCTCAGGGGGATGGTGGGCACCTCAGCCGAATATGGGAACAAGCCCACTGGTTCTGGAGGGGGCTCCATGCCCATTTCTCTCTGCTGGGGAGTGCAAGGCCACAGTCTCTGGAGTGGGTGACTTTCCCACTGGTTCTGGAGGGGGCTCTATGCCCATTTCCCTCTGCTGGGAAGTGTAAGGCCACAGCCTTTGGAGTGGGTGACTTTCCCACTGGTTCTGGAGGGGGCTCCATGCTCATTTCTGTCTGCTGGGGAGTGCAAGGTCACAGTTTCTCAGGTGGGGAACATGCCCACTGCTTCTGGAGGGGGCCCCATGTACAGCAGTCCCTGGAGGGTGGCCTACATGGCTTCCGCTGGTGGTGATGGCTGCACTGTGTCATCTGGAGGTGAGGGCTGCACTGTCTCAGCAGGTGAAGGTGCCTCCTGGGCAGCCTCTGTTGAAGGTGAGGACTGCACTGTCTCAGCAGGTGAAGGTGCCTCCTGGGCAGTCTCTGCTGGAGGAGTAGGCTGCACTTCCTCAGCTGACGGCAAGGGCCCCATGACTATTGGTGGTGTCACCCTGACAGCCTCTACTGGAGGTGAGGGCTGCACAGATTGGAAGGTGGAGGTGCCTCCTGGGCAGCCTCTGCTGGAGGTGAGGGCTGCACTTCCTCAGCTGGCGATGAGAGCCCGTGACCACTGGTGGTGGTAGTGTCACCCTGACAGCCTCCGCTGGAGTTGAGGGCTTCTTCCCCTTCATGGCAGGAGGGGCTGGATCCTTACCCTTCCTGACAGGGGTTGAGGGCTTCTTCCCCTTCATGGCAGGATGTGCGGGCTCCTTAGCCTTCCTGGCAGGAGTCGCAGGCTTCTTCCCCTTCATGGCAGGAGGTGCGGGCTCCTTCCTCTTCATGGCAGGAGGTGTGGGTTCCTTAACCTTCCTGGCTGGTGGAGTGGGATCCTTCATTGACTTGCCACCACGACTAGGTGGTGCCACCACTGTCCACATGGACTGTTTGGCTGAGATGCTGGGCTGGGTCGTTGGGACCCTGTTCTTACGGGCAGTTGGGGGGAAGGGAGAGGGAAGAGGTCAAGTTAGGCAAGGAAAAGCTTCTTGGGGGCGGTGGGGAGGGATGAGGGATGGGAGTGGATGTTGAGGAAGTGGTTGTTGGAGGTGTCTGTCTGCTGGACTTGGGTGCAGGTGCATGTGCCAGTGAGCTGATGTGAGGTGGATGGCTGTTGGGTGTGTGAGTGCTTGCGTTTCTGTCCTTTGGGGGGACAGACAGACAGGGCGGGAGAGGACACAGGGGACACGTGTATGCATGTTGTGAAGGTGTCTGCTAGTGAGGTGTGTGTGCTGCTTGGTGTGGTGATGCCGGTGGTGGATGGTGATGCAGTGCATGCAGGTGTGAGTGTGGACGTGACTGTAAGGGAGGTGGTGGAGGAGGAAGAGGGGGAGACAATGGAGGCAAGTGGTTGTGTCTGCAAATGTCTGGTGTTTGCTTGAGTGCTTGTGGGATGAAGTGTGGTGCTTGTGTTTGACTGTGCCACTCTTGTGTGTTGTCTTGTGTGCATGTTCGTCTGTATGTGTGCATGGGATGGGTTTGGGTTGAGGAGACTGGGACTGGGAAGTGGTAGTTTCGAACCGGGACAATGGCTGCCATCAGACAGGAGGCCAGAGCCTGAATCGATCTCTGTTGGGCCGCCAATCCACTGTGGATGCCCTCCAGGAATGCATTGCATTGCTGCATCTGGGATGCCAGCCCCTGGATGGCATTCACAATGGTTCACAGCCCTACAGAGCTGGATCTCAGGAGGTCAATAGCCTCCTCACTCAGGGCAGCAGGGCTCACTGGGGCAGGGCCTGAGGTGCCTGAGGTGAAGGAGATGCCCACCCTCCTGGGTGAGCGGGTACGGGAAACTCGCTGAGGGGCTACTGGGAGGGTGGTGCTGGTACGGGGGTGGCGGCTGTACCTGCAGCTGGGGTGGTCACAGAGGTGTCTGCTACCACCAGGGAGCTTCCATCGGATGAGGTATCTGAGTCTGTGTTGTCGCCTCCTGTCTCCACCGTGGTTCTCCCCTTGTCCTCGTCCCACTGGTTCCCTCGGCGTCGGTGGAGTCTGCCTCCAGGGTCCTGTGGGCTGCAGCTCCCTCTAGCACCGGTGCCCCTGCTTCTCTGCCAGATGATGCTAATGCACACATGGACAGGATGACAGAAGAAAAAAGGGGGGAGAGAGAGAAAGAAAACACTGGGTCAATTACTGCACCAACACCACAGTTGGCATACACAGCACCGTCACACACAGGGATCAGGCTTGAGCACTATGCATTGCACTGCCAGTGATTTGGCTAGATGCCACAGCAGGATGAAGGCCACCCACCACCAACTGCACCCCTCCTGGGACCCACAAAGCCCAGACTGACATGGAATGCTGGGTTACCTGCATTTGCCATACACCCATAACGCTTGATCTGGACCACGCTGCAAAGTCTGGCCTGGTATTAGGGGCACCCACTAACTCACACCCACCACCCGGATCCCATGGCACCTGCCAATTATTGTATTAATGCCCACTGTACTCACCCCCTTGTGGTTGCTGTGATGCCCTCAAGCGCCCATCCAGCTCTGGGTAGGCCACCGCCAGTATGCGGGTCACCAGGGGGGAATCAGATTCCGTGGGGCACCCCTTGACCGTTGGGAGGCAATCCCCAGCTGGGCCTCCACGGTATTTCATGCCCAGCATCTCAGGCCCTCCCACTGTTTCCGAAAGTGAGTGTTCCGCCTGCCATAGACCCCCAGGGTCCGCACGTCCTAGCCGATGGCACGCCATAATCCCTTCTTTTAATGGGCGCTGACATGCAGAAGGTAATACAGACAGTAGGACACAATTACACATACAATCCAGCATGTCACAGATATGGCCCATCAATCCCTTTTCCGTCACCATTGGCACACACATCTACCGGCGCACACCATGTACACCACCACAAGACATTCCCCCACTGGTGACACGATGCTTGCATAACCATCTCCATGCATCTTTCCCACACCCATAATGCCCAAGGTGTACTCACCTGTTGGTCTGGAGGCCCATACAGCAGTCCATACTGGGGTAGGATCCCATCCACCAAACGCTCCAACTCCGAAGAAGTGAAGGCAGGGGCCCTTTCCCTGGTCACACGGTCCATGGTAGGTTCTAGACACAGGTCACAGCAGCACACGCAGTGTAGGTGTTCTCCTGTTGAAGGTCAGTAAACGACAAATCAGATAGAAAATAGGGGTCACCTCTGTGGCAGTGTCCACCGCCGGCGCAGATCCCCATTGGCCACTCTACTCCATACATCCCCATATTATCCAATGAGAAATTGCACAGCGGTGCAAGACCGCCTTCCGACACGACGCCAAACGTCGGCGGAGTTACCTCACTTCCACCTGTCCCTACATACAGGACAGGCGGTCGCCATTTCATGGTGGCAGACAATGATCAACCTTAACTGCGTCACAGCCTAGATTAGCACATACCTCGCCATGCCCACTCTCCCATCACATAAATTCACTATGTACACTGAGGTTGGGGTTCCATTGTTCAAATTGTGACCGCCTACTGACTCTTGTGTCCCGTAGATACCTAACGCTGTGGATAAATAGGAGGAGGAGACAAACCCATGTGTACAGACCTCTTGTGGACTTGGCTACACTGGAGGACAGGCACATTATACTCACCTATACACTGGACAGGGCCACAATCACAGAGCTGTGTGCCCAATTGGAGCCTGACCTGATATCTGCTATCCGTTATCCGACTGGGATCCCCCCTCTTGTGCAAGTGCTATCAGTGCTCCATTTCCTGGCAACTGGTTCTTTCCAAGTGACAGTGGGCTTGGCAGCAGGAATGTCACAGCCAATGTTCTCAATCGTGCTGGCAAGAGTTTTGTCTGCCCTGGTGAAACACATGTGCAACTACATAGCTTTCTCCCAGGTAGAAGATCTGGGCACTGTGAAGTCCAAATTCTATGCAATGGGGCATATACCCAATATTGTTGGGGCCATTGGCGGGACACATATTGTGTTATCCCCCCTGCCAGAATGAACAGGTGTTCAGGAATCGTAAGAGTTTCCACTCACGGAATGTGCAAATGGTGTGCCTGGCAGACCAGTACATCTCCCACGTCAATGCTATGTATCCTGGGTTGGTGCATGATGCCTTTGTTCTGAGGAATAGCAGCATCCCAAATGTGATGCACTACAGATGCACAGGGTGTGGTTAATAGGTGAACAGTGGTCCCCACCCACTGTATGTTAGTGTATGCCTTCAGGTGTCATCCACATATCATTGTGTGAGGCTAAATGTTGTCCCTCAATAATTGCAGGTGACTCTGGCTATCCAAACCTATTGTGGCTGCTGACCCCTGTGAGGAATGCCAGGACAGGGGCTGAGGAACGTTATAATGAGGCACATGGGCGAACCAGAAGGATCATCAAGAGGACCTTCGGGCTCTTGAAGGCCAGGTTCAGGTGCCTCCATCTGACAGGTGGATCCCTGTGCTACTCATCCGGGAAGGTCTGCCAGATAGTACTTGCATGCTGCATGTTGCACAACCTGGTCCTCAGATGGCATGTACCTTTTCTGCAGGAGGAGGAGACTGGAGATGCCCCTGTGGCAGCAGTGGACCCTGAGGACAATCAGGATGAGGAGGCAGAGGATGAGGATGAGGACAACCGAACATCAATTATACGTCAATACTTCCAATAACACAAGTGAGAGAGTGCAACTGACCATTCCTTTGACTACTGATCTTTTCTTTGTGGCTGTAGCATGATGGCATTATTTTCCATTGCATCTCAACTTACTGTCACCTTTGGCTTTTCATTTTAGAGATGTTGGTGAGATAACAACTGTGTACTGATGTGATGAGTACAGACAGCTACAGGTTATTATTTCTATGCTCTCACAGTGTTCAGTTCATTTGCACTAGATGTGACTGTTTCCCTAAATGCACATTTTCAACACATAAAATACTAGTAGTCAAGTTGTGTTCAAGGGTGTTTATTTTAGTGCTATGAAATTGATGGAAAGTGCAATGGAATGGGGTGATGATGGAGGAAAGTCCAGGGTATTGTTCCAGTCTGTGTGTAGCACAGATACAGTGTCCAAGGGACCATAGGAAGGGGAGCAAAGGCAGTTCAAAGTGGACAAGGTGACAGTGTGGGACACAAGGGGGACAATCAGGTGAGTCTCATTTCTTGGCGGTGGTCTTGGCAAATGTATCTGGCTTCTGTCTGGGTCGCAGGGAACATTTGCAGGGTGGTCCACCTTCTGCAGGGGGAGGGGTGCTGGTGGCCTGTGGCCTGTGGCTCCTGTGGCGGGGCCTCCTGCCCACTAGCTGCAGCGGACGTGGAGGGATGGTCAATGGACTGGCTAGTGGTAGGGGCCCGCTGGTGTGCTGTTGCTTCCCTCATGATGTTGCCCATGTCTGCCAGCACCCCTGCTATGGAGATTAAGGTGGTGTTGATGGCCTGCAAGTCCTCCCTGATCCTGTTCCTCCTGCAGCCACATGTTCTCCTGCACATTGTCAAGGATCTGGCCCATTGAGTCCTTGGAATGCTGGTAGGCTCCCAGGATCTCGGTGAGTGCCTCCTGGAGAGTCGGTTGCCTGGGCCTGTCCTCCTCCTGGCGCACAGTGGTCCTCCCAGTGTCCCTGTTCCCCTGTGTCTCTGTCCCCTGAAAGGTGTGCCCACTGCCACTGACCCCAGGTCCCTGATTGTCTTGGGGGCCAGGTGTGGCCTAGGGTCCCTGTTCTGCTTTTTGACGTGTCCTGGGGACAGAGTTGTGGGTATGCTGGGTGGGTGCTGTGGTGTTGGATACTGATGGGGGAGGCTCTATGGTGGACTGTGAGTCAGCTTGGGTGTCCAACTCTCCAGTGGTCCCTGATGGGCCAGGTTGTTGGTCCAGATCCTGAAGTCCAGAGTTACTGTCATCACTGGGAGCATCTTTTGTTGGGGGACTGGATAGTCGTGGCACCTCCTCTCCACTGGGAGATTGGCTGGGGCATCTGTGGGGATGTAAGTGATGTATTATGCTTCATGTGTGTGACATATTGTACATCCCTGGCTTCCCCTCTATCATTGCTGTTGCCCTGCCACCTTTGTTTGTGTATGGTGATGTATTGTGGGAAAGTTAGTTTCCCTATGCTGTGCATGCTTTAGTGATTGGTGTCCATGCAGGGCTAGGAGGGCTGTCCGTGCATTGGTATAGCATGCAGGGCTAGGCATTGGGGTTAGTCATATGTGTAGGTGCAGTGTGTGGGATGGAGTGGAGTGATGGGAGTGAGGGGGTGTGATGGCATGCAGGTATGGGGGGTGATAAGTAGTAAATGTTGACTCACCAGTGTCCAGTCCTCCGGCTACTCCAGCCAGTCCCTCAGGATGCAGTAATGCCAAGACTTGCTCCTCCCATGCTGTGAGCTGTGGGGGAGGAGGTGGGAGTCCACCGCCAGTCCTCTGTATGGCAATCTGGTGCCTTGCTGCCATGGAATGTATCTTCCCCCATAGGTCGTTCCACCTCTTCCTGATGTCGCCCCTTGTTCTTGGATGTTGTCCCACGATAATCACCCTGTCCACAATTCTCCACCATAGCTCCATCTTCCTGGCAATGGATATTTGCTGTACTTGTGCTCCAAACAGCTGTGGCTCAACCCTGACAATTTCCTCCACCATGACCCTTAACTCCTCATCAGTGAAACAGGGGTGCCCTTGTGGGGACATGGGTGTTGTGTGGTGTGTGTTGGTGAGAGTGTGTTGAGTAATGTGATGGGGTGTGATGTGGGATGCGTGAGGGATGTATGGGTGTATGTGGTGTGTGTGCCTAGTTGTCTCTGTGCTGTTCGTGTCAATCTCCTGGCAGTAATTGTTGTTTGTAAAGGGTTGTGGGTAATGTGGGTGTGTGTTTTGTGGTGCTGTGGGTGTGTGTGTGTGGTGTGTGTATGAGTGTCATGTGTGTGTTTTTAGTATTGGCCAATGTAGTGTTGTTTTGTATGTGTGTGTCCAGTCTGAGCACGGCGGTATGTACCGCCAATGGTTTACTGGCATTGAATGTCCGCAGTAGTGATTTGTGGGTCATATGTCAGTATGGGTGTTGGCTCCGCCACTTTAGCACTGACCTTTGGGCTGGCAGATTTGTGTATGTGGCTATATTCTGTCGGATTGGTGTGTGTGTGTCATAATATAGGAAACGGATATTCGCCACCGCGGCAGTATGTTGCCGCCCGTCACCGTGGCGGTAAGTGGGATTTACCGCCAAAGTCATAATGAGGGCCTGTGTGTTTTGTGCTGCTCAAGAGGACAAACCACAGCGACACCGCCAATGACGCCGCTGGCCTGCACCGTGATCTGCCAATGCCGCACGGAGACGACTTCATAGAACCGCTATTCGCATTGCGACCTGTAGGCCCCACTCTCTGGGATCGCCTGCTCACACCGCAGCCTGGGCCTCCCCGACGACGCTCCTGCTGACACTGGCACCGCTGTCTGCACTGTGGCCTGTGGCCACTGCTCATGAGGGTCACGAAGCACCATCCCGGCCCGCACCGCTGGCTTGGGCCTAACAACGACAGTGCTTCAGCAACGAAATGCCGCTGCCTGCACCCTGACCTGTGGACACCGCACTTCGCATCCCCCGCCTCTCTTCACACTGCAGCCCTGGTCTCACTGACGCCACTGGATGCCGTCACTGAGCCGCTGCCTGCACTGTGACCTGTGGGCACCGCACGTTGCATCGTCCCGCTGCGTACCGCAGCCCTGACACCATCCACGCCAGCGCTCCTCACTTCATCAATCCCGAGTTTGATCCGCAACGCGTGTGACCTCACGGGCCCAAAGACTCCTGCACTGACTCCGGAACCAACACCGCGATGCCAGTGACACCGCTCTCCAGAGCTCACCGCAAGGATCATGACGCCCTGCAAATCCAAGGTACTGTTCGCGGGTCTTCCCGACACCGTAGCTGGCCCACGACGCCGCGACCGGCCTGAACTAATTGTTTGGTTGATCATGAGACAGGTGGAGCTATCGACTTCAAGGAACTGTTTTTTTAAGATAAATCTTACAAAATTCATATCTTTAGCATTGTATGTTGGATTTTTCTCGTTTTGGTCGTGTTTTACACAGATAAATATTGGCTATTTTTTTTAAATTGGTGTGGTGTCCTTTTGTAGTGTTTTCACTGTATTACTGTGTGTTATGCGCAAATGCTTTACACATTGTTTCTGAGATAAGCCTGACTGCTCATGCCAAGCTACCAAGGGGGTGAGCAGGGGTTACCTGAGCAGGTATCTCCCTTATCCTGACTAGAGTGAGGGTCCGTACTTGGACAGGGTGCAAACCGACAGCCAACTAGAGACCCCATTTCTAAGAATTAGCGAATTAGTTAACATCACATGAAGTGAAACCATATATAGCCTAGTACTCAGATGCTAAATTGTATGAACCTGTATAAATCTTGATATGTTCCTGTGCATCACTTTCCTTACCTGTACATATTTGTGCTGACAGACAATTTAGATTGCTGTGTGAAGTAGCAATGTATTCCTCCATACTCAGGGAATGGGAAGTGCTTACGTCAATATCTTCCGATGTGAGGGCATGTATCTCACTCAATCATCCCATGGCTTCCAAATCTATAAATAAGGTTGTAGCATATGAAAAAAATGTTTGCAGCCACAGTTTTTTGCTGAGGTACGTTGCTGGTCTGATTTACAGTTTGAAGTATGGATTGTAAAATGCTCCTTCACCCTTACTGAGTACCTGTACTTCGAATTTAGAGATTTCCGCTGGCCTAGCAGGCATCTCTAGTTATTGGCAAGAACCACCAACACGGTGATTCCTGTTAATGAGTTAAAAGTTCAAAGTTAACCAGTGGCTCCCTCAAAAAAGACGGCCATCCTGCAAACGTTTATCTTGTTTTTGTTCAAAAACAAAATCACAAAGTAGGAATTTATTTTTGAAGAAACAAAAACAATTGACCCCCTAGCGTGGGAATTTTGTCCCACTGTACGGGGGTAATTTAAATGTTTTTACTTTCCCTTACCACCAGGTATATCACAGCAGTAAGGGATAGTAAAACCTGGGCATTCAACTATTCACTGTAGCTCGGGCAGGCAGTCGAATGACCAAACCTCCAACAGCCCTTACTCGGTCAGGCTGCCCAAGGAGTATGTCAGCAACGGAGCTGGAGTAGGCTCTGTCGCTGACATACTTAAGGTCCACTTGACTGTAAATCAGATGGGAGGACATTCAGTTTCTCCAACACCTTTGCAACAGAGTACAATCCCTGCCAAACCCGAAATCAGACCCTATATTTGTTTTCACTTAATATGCTTTAGATTTTTACTCGCACATTCTCATTTCTGCAAGCATTTTTTTTTATGGAAAGTAGTGTAGTGAAAAGTGATATTTGTCGGCGGAATATGCTGACAGCTCCAAATCCCAGCCCATCAATAAACATATCACACCCTATCTCTAGCTCCCAAAAATACTCTAAGGGGTACATTTAAGAGCCCCTAGCGCCTCCTTGCGTCATATTAGCGGAATGTTTCTTGACGCTAATGTGTCCAAACGAGGCCAAAATGCTTGCGCCATATTTGAAACTTTTCAAACACTCATCCCAGTCACTAATCTGGGTTTAATCCATCATTGTTTTGCTTGCCACATCACCCCAGTTTGGACAGTATGTGTGTGCGTTTTTTGTCTGTGTGTATGTACAAAAACCTGCTGAAATCTAACTGATATCTCACAATACCCAATTGAAAGCACCTGTACCCAACAATTTATAAGAAAATATATTTATTGGTGGGTGTAACACCACAAACAGCCCCCCTGAAGCTACACCCATGGATGGGCTATCCGAAATGTTTTGAAGAGTATTCTATCCGTCAAACTCTAACTGAGGGCCGTAGAGCCATGTGGCTCATGTTGTGGCAAACTCTCACACAGAGATGTTTTAAAGCATGGGCAATGTGTGCTCTGGCACAGGGCCCCAGCATCTCAGTGTGCCCCTTCATAGAGCCAACTCTGTTCTGCGTCTTATCCTGATGACCCTGAATAATTTTTAAACATACTGTTTTAAATATTGTGTTCCTGTAATTTCTTTTTTAATGTGGGTGGTGTATGAGAGTCTGTTATAGACATTTTACAGAGAAATGTTGTATTCATCTCTCATGCACTATCCATAAAAAAAGTTTCTTTTAGATCAAAAGAGGACCTCTCATGTGAGAAATGGGAGGGTGTCACAGAGATTATTTGCAGTAATATGAGTGAGCTGCTGCTGTGGTACAATATTAATAACACAGGTCCTGTGTTATTGGCTGAATATAAAATGGCCCTGAATATTAGATGTAAACACATTTAAAATTTGGACCTGTGCGCTGTGAGTGATCTGCTCAGCGGCATAACAAAACATGAGGGTGCCCCCTGCCAGGTATGCTAAAGGACTGCCTCCCATTCCCACACTAGGGGCTGTGTGAGGCCCCTCCAGTATATGTAAGTTTGCCTTCCCCCTGCACACCGGGGGGGGGTAGGGGGTGCTCTGTTACACCCAGGACCTGGCCTCAGAAGACATGAAAGAACTTCGAACTGGGGCCCCCAAAATTGGCTGAGGGCCCCAAAAAATCCTGAACAGGTCCTTGCTCTCACACCAATCAGATTTTCATTAAGGAAAACTTGTGCAAAATGTGGTAAATGGACTATTTTCTAATGTTTTCAGCTCTGAGACTAAAGACGCTGGAACTCCAATAAGGCGAACGAATGCCACTTCAATAAAGCTCTGCAAAAGGACAATAAGTTGAATGGCACAGATGAAAACGCGTGGATCACACACATAGGGCCAGATGTAGCAAAAATATATTTTGCGAGTTCCAAATTGCGAGTCACAGCGACTCGCAATTTGCAACTCGCAAAATATTATGCAGAAAGGTGTCTCAGACACTTTCTGCAACTCGCTATGGGGTCGCAAAGACCCACCTCATGAATATTAATGAGGTGGGTCGCAAATTGCGACCCCATAGCGAGTCAATGCACTCACAGGGATGGTGGCCTGCTGGAGACCGCAGACCACCATGTCTGTGACTGCTTTTAAATAAAGCAGTTTTTTTTTTCTTTTTGCAGCCCGTTTTCCTTAAAGGAAAACGAGCTGCAAAACGAAAAACTTCCGAAACCATTTGGTTTCGGTTTTTTCAGAGTAGGCAGTGGTCCATAGAACCACTGCCTGCTCTGAAATGTTTTTTTTTTGCCATTCACAAAGGGGAAGGGGTCCCATGGAGACCCCTTCCCTTTTGCGAATGTGTTACCATCCACTTCAAGTGGATGGTAACTGCGAGTTGGTTTGCGACTGCATTCGCGGTCACAAGCCAACTCAGCATGGCGATGCGGTTGCAAATAGGAAGGGACCACCCCTTCCTATTTGCGAGTCGCAGCCTCAAATTGCGAGTCGGTACCGACTCGTAATTTGAGGTTGTGCATCGCGTTAAGCCTTTTGTGCGTCGCAAACTGCGTTTTTCGCAGTTTGCGACGCGCAAAAGGCTTCCTACATCTGGCCCAAAGTGCCGAACGCCCAGTCAAGACCAGCCAGTCATAGCTTTGATTGACATCAGTACATCAGTGTCATGGTGAAAAACACATTGTAGCTGTTCTGCTCAATTGTTACTAGCCATTAACCCAAGCAAGGATTTATGCTTTCAGCAGCATCTTGACCAACTTAATTGAAGGACCACAGATCACAAACTAGCTTCACAAGTGAATGGTCAGTAATGAATAGTGTAGCCACTACTGAAGACTACAATATTGAAGTGCACTTCCTCATAACCAGGGCAGGTAGTTTTAAAGTATTGACCTGGCACGCTGTAGGAGCACTTCAATGCATCACTTTGCAGTCAGCACCCAATCATTCAACTGGAAGAAATGCTGGCTGATTTCAAGGACATTTTCTAGGGAATGTACTGTCTGAAGGGCAAAAGTGTCAAGCTACTCATTTACGAATCAGTACAACCACATACACAACGACACATCAATTTACTTTTCATATGCATAATCAAGCAGAAGCTGACCTAGAAAAAGAGAACAGGCCGGAATATTTGAACACGTAGATGGCCCAACCCCCAATAGTCTTCACAATAGCCATCATCAGAAAACTGAAACAGCTCGGTGAGGTCCACATCTACTTGGACACGAGCATGCTGAACAAGGCAATCGAGAGAGAGAACCACATCACTGCAACAGCTGCAAACCTGGTAGCTGAGATTAATGGATGAAAATGAGTCGCAAAATATACTTCAAAGGAAGAGTACCTTCAACAGTCCTTAGAAGAATGCTTGTGGTACATAACTGCCTTCTCAAGTCACATGTGATTCAGGCAATACCAACATTTGAATTTCAGTATCTAAAGTGCCAGAGGGGTATTCCAAATGCTGTCTCAATAGAACAGAAGTATATCTGCCTAGGAGATGGTCTTAAGAAGATACAAGACAGGGGTGAGCCCCTACATCAAAACAAAGATCACTAAGTCAATTATTGAGTTCTTTGGGAACCACTTCGCAGCAGAAAGCTGTTGCCACAGATATGAACAAAATCCACAATACCAAATCAGCACAATCACAGCAATCAGACATATCATTCTCAAGGCCATAGCACTGCCCAAAACTCCACAAGGCCATCTGAAAGTAGACTCCAAATGGAAAAGGAAATATGATCAAGGAAAAGATTTACAGAACTCAATAACTATTTTATCAAGAGAAACTATCATCCAATCAATCAGAATGGCAGACGATACTAGTCCCACAGGATAACAGACTTTACCTTTTGATGGTAAGCTACAAAAGTGTGGGAGCCAGTCACATAAGCAAGCAGAGCCATTACAGACACACACCAAAGTCACCTGCATTTTGAAAAGGAAACTACTGACATCCTGTTGAGGTGCCATCTAATAATATAATAATAAGTTCCAGACCTGCACCAACTACAAACCACTAATATCCATATATAATGGGTCCTCATTGGAGAGGACAAAAATAATTGAACAAGTGTGATATACAGTAGGATTATTCATTTATCATCACATGCAACTTCAGACCTGTCACTCCAGCACTGTACCTCTCAGTGCCCCTGGCAATCAACCACTGAGAGAAGCACACAGAAAACTGAGACAGAACAGTGCGTGCACACCGTGGTTGAAGAATTTAGAACACACGGGTAGCAGTAGGAGAATGGTCACCACCACAAGTTAACCAATATGTCTTTAACAAATTTTACCATTATAGGGATTCCCACAAAAGGTCTAAGTTACCAGTACTCTATGCCAACTAATTCTATGTGGGAGTACCGCTGGTAACACTGCGGAAATTACAAAGATTTCCAAATGTGATCACCAAACAGTTCCTTAATCTATCAGTGTGGTCTGACCTCACACCTGGCTGGGTAATCCATGACACTGGCTTGCTCTTCCTTCAACAAAAATTCACTTATATCGGCAATCAAGACCCCTGCGCTCAAGACTTGACACGTAACTAACTGTACTGCCAAATAGAAAATTCTCAAACTGAAGGAAGCATCTTCTCTTTTCAGTCAGCCAAACTCTGAAACTCCATGCCTGTCAGAATAAGGAGTTTAGAGAATCACCTTCAAGTTCAGAAACCTCTAAAGACCTGGCTCTTCCCTACTCTTTAAATACTAATCACTGATGTTGAACTTTGGAAAATTGGAATGCTTTGCATCATTGTCGAGGGTATAATGTGCTGTACAAATGCTTACAATCATGATTTCTGCTATGGAGTACAAGAAATGGAAGTACATCCTACAGGGATAGTGTGACTGCACCGAAAGTACACAAAAGACAGTCAATTAATTATATGATATGTGCCTTGTAGTAATGAGGAGGGACTTCTAATGTGAGAGAATTTAATTACCGTCCAAACAACTGTAGTGCCACTTTTACTAAAATTAACCTAGAGTGGCCACCAAGGCACTGTTAAAACAAAAAGGAGAATTCTGTAAAAAGTCTGATTCCCAGACATGGATTTTGGAAGAAATGGAAGTTGCCTTCCAAGTAAAGTTGCAGGCCAAGAAGACTTAGGGCCTAACTACGAGTTTGGTGGATGGGAACACCCGTCTGCCAAACGCCAGACAGGGTGGTAGCCACTGTAGTGGCCAGCTCCCTGCTGGATTGACTTTCCTGATGAATTGAAGGGCGGAAACCCAGGTCTCCTCCCGTCATCCCAGCGGGAAGGTGGCAGTAGCATTGTCGCCGGCTCGTAATCTCAGACAGTGCACATTACGAGGGTGCTGGGCAGGAGTGACCCCTACAATGCCCATGCCATGGGCATGGCCAGTGCAGGGGCTCCCCTGTGGCCCCCTGCACCTGTTCTCTGACAGCCTTGCAGAGCCGCCTTTGTTGATTGCAACCTGCACCCACCGTCAGCCTGTCCGGATTACCAATCCCAGCGAGACGGCAGTACCCTGGAAGTCAGACCATCAGGGTCATAATGTGGTGATCGGACTGCCACAGCAGTGGCAGTCCAGACCGCTACTGCGCGTCTGGCGGTCTAGTGACCGCCAGATTTGTAATTAGGCCCTTATTGACTCCAATAACAACTGAAGACATCTCAAATACATCATGAGCCTGAATGAGTGCTGACATTGCCTTCCTTCCAGATGGATGAGATCTTCTTGTCTTAGTCGATGATTTCAGCAAGCAGCCAAGGATGGAGTTGGTGTAGCAGATTATTTAATACTAAAATATGAGAACATATGTTGAAACATGGCTTTAGAACTGAGCTCGACAGTCAATGGTCCCTTTTTTTAAGGGCATATCTTTACAATATCTCTAAACTCAGGCACAGGGAAGTAATGTTGAGATGGCTCCAAGCCACTGGCACAGTCAACCGCTTTGTGAAAGCCCTGAAGGAGGTAATGCTCGTTGCCAAAACTGAAGGAGAGAAAACAGAATGAGTCAGAGTTACACACCAATGACGACATATTCAGCTGAAACCTTCAGGTGCAGAAAGCACCACTAGAAACGATGCCAGAATTCTCACATTGAGGTTGAGAAACGTGAATGATCATCACACAAGATATACACTGCATAAACCGGAGCCAAGAATGGCAGTGACCAGGACTGGTGCTATGGTCACTGCTCAAAGAATGGACAAACTCTTGCCCTGACGTTTTTCACACCAAGAAAGTTTTGAAATTAGTTGCACAATGCATTCCACACTCAACAGTCTAATGCCATGTTACACGAACAGTCAACAGTGGAACAGGCTGTTCACCTTTGCCCTTGCATGATGACTGTTCCTCCTGCGCTATACTGTCAGCAGAAACTGCTCTAAAACACCGTCTTCTCCAGGTCTGTCCATAATACCAGGCACACAAGCTTTGAAGCATAGGCATCATATTTACCCCCATCCTCTGTTATCTTAGAAATATAAGAACTGTGTAGCTATTATGACACCTTAGATATTTAGAGCAGACCGTGTGAAATGGTGTTTTAATTTCTCATTGGGTAGAAATGTTATGTTTTGGTAGATAGGTTACGACGTGACAGGGGAAATTATAACCTGTCCTCAGCCATACAAGTGAACGCTCTGTAGTCACGATTTTTATGCAAAAGGGGCCTTATTGTAGATGTATCCCCTTTATTACATCGTTTACTTCAATGCAAGTTAAGGGCGCAATTAAATTTACCCTTGTGCTTTTTTAAAAGTTCCTCTTATCTGTTACCAAACTATGGCCTGTATGCCCTTCATGCTTGTTCGTAATGTTGTTTCAGCAGAATGACATATTGTACTGGACAAAAGCAGAGGAGGGACGAGAAATGGCAGTTCCTAAATGCCAGACACTGGCTGCGTCATTTGGCACGGCAGGCTACGTCATCGCGCCCACCAGGATGAAAAGACGCACTTTACAATAGCTCCCTCCACAGGTGCTCGACACGTGATGAATTCGGTTTCTACAGTCAATTTAGAACTCATTGAAAAGATAATTATCCCAGGTCATATATTTTATCTATTGCCGTGTAATTGAGATAATGAACTCCATACTGGAAATGGACAGGTGTTGAGTTTGTGCTTTCCAACCGTTCAGAAATTAGTTTGTTTGAGGTTCTAGCAGACGTCGACTGTTGTCGTTTATAGACGTCAAGGAACCCAAGTTACTGTCATTGTTAAATTAAATATATACAATTTAGACTATGATAGATTACTCCCTAGTTCTCGCTTGTATCCTGAGCCTTATATCTTTACAGCCATAGGTAGATAGAGCCTGTTGCCATATGACCAGGGCCACTGGAAAACATGTTTGCCAAAAGACCCGATTCAGGCGGTAGACTCCCGATTTTTTTTAACCAAAAACGGCTTTATTTTGACTGTCTCCCATCTGAAATGGCTTTTCCTTCAATGGAAGTCAGCAGGGGGCAATACATTCTACCGATTATTTTAATTAAATCTCCAATTTTCCTCTTTTAAAACGTTGGCATGCATGTAGCAGGGGAAGGCCAAATTATGCATCAGGGTTGCCAAAATTATGCAGCAAGAAAAGCCAAATTATGCAGTAATGCAGCACATTTTGTGACAGTATTACTTTATTATTTTATCATTTTTATACCTGTTAACACTGTCTGGACATAGGTCGCACCTCGTTAGTACCAGTTTAATACCCAAATATGGCAATAAGCAACAGGAAGGTAACCAGTCAATCTTTGTGAAGGCCCTTCTGCTACGCAGCAACATGCATCACTGCCTTTGTAGTGACTTTTGAACCATGTGAGCTAGAATTTTTTTGTTGTTGTTAAAATCTGCAGATTATGCGGCAGATGATGAGGGCATATCCTTAATTCTGTGGAAAATGCTGTGGCCACAAAGTGGTTCAATTCAGTGGCGCCAAATGGATTGACACGCCTGATAAGTAAAATTTATACATTGAAATCTGAGAACTGAAAAAGTGGTGATCTCGTGACATGGAAATATTAGGGAAGGCCTTTCCAAGAACCTTCGCAAAGGGAAGTGTATTTAGACAAAATATTGAGTTCAAAATATCGGGAGACAGAAATATCAGAAAAAAATATTGTGATTCAAAAATATTGTGATGCAAAAATATCGTTGTCAAGAATATCATTTTTTTTGGTTAGGCAATGTCGTTTTTAAGAGTATTGTTTTTAATATTGTTTTCAGTAACATAGTTGTTAAAAGTATTCTTTTCAAATTATTGTATGCATCAATTCTATTTATTACGGTTTTTAAAGAAACACAGCTGTATGCCTACAACCATATGGGCCAGCAGCGGTAGTAGCAGTTAAAGAACCAAGTAACACAGCTTTGATGCCACAACCCGGGGGCCGGCAGCGTAATCAGTCGCAATTTAAATAACAAAAAGAAATGTGTAAACAAAAGTAGTAACACAAACAAGTCCCTCTCCCTCTCTTTACCCTTCCCATCCCACCTGTATGATCCCCAAAGTGCTAGTCGAGGTGGGTGAGGGCCCCACCTAACTGCCCAAAAGTGAAGAGTTGGGCTTTGAGAGTAAAGTGCTGTTCCGTTGTCCTAATGTAAAAGACATAAGTCTTTTAGGTATGTGGGCATATTAGTTAATTGAATTTGGAGGTAAGAATTTGGATGAAGGTGAAGGGTGCCCATATAATAGCAAGGTCTGTGGACCGGTGTTCCACTGCGAGTGAGAGCCTCTCCATCCCCAGCAGATATCAGAATTTGTGAAGCCAGGATGCGTAATTGGGAACTCTGTCAGTGCCCCAGAGTGGTAAGATGGTTTAATAGGCTGCTCCGAGAGCCAAAGCCATCTGTGGACCTTTTATGGAACGAATCGGGAATGTCAGTGAGTTAGGAAGACAGAGAACTGTATAGGTCGTTAGTCTAGGTATCTTAGTTTTGAAGGCCTTATCGATATCATCCAAGATGTGACTCTAATATCGTTGCAACTTGGGGATGCACAACAGGTGAAGCAGTGTGCCTGTGTTACCGCAGCCTCTCCAGCAAGCGGCGAGTTTAGTGCTGCCCGATGAGTGGATTCGTGCTGGGGTGTGGTACCAGTAGGAGGTGATCTTGTAAGCCGTCTCTGTGCCTGCTGCACTGTGTGCGGTGTGGTGGGCACTATACTGAATGCCTCCTCACTCTGTGTCTGACAGTTCTCTCCCTATCTCAGTCTCCCATCTACGCTGCCCCAGTGTTTTAGGCAAGTGTGTCTTGGTGGTTAGGTGTATACAAATCTCAGATATCAGTCGTTTGTCATCTTACTTGAGCATTACCCATTTCTCACATGGTGTAAGCGGTCTCGCGGCGAGGGATTGAATCGAGAGCTGAAGTAACCAATGCCTGACCTACCGGTACATTAACCTGTCTGCCTCAGTTAGCCCATATTCTTCTTTAAGGCGGGTGAGGGGGATGATGACGTCCATATCGAATAAGCTTCCTATTCTCTTACACCCTCCAGTGTACCATCTGCTGAAGCTATGGGTGAAGTCTGGGTTGGTGCATATTGGAGTCATGGACAATGGGAAAGAGGTTAGTCCGGTTTTAATGGCGCCTGTGTCCCAGACCCACAACGACGTGCTAGTGATGGGGAAGAATATAGGGCCTTATTATGACATTGGCGGCAAATGGCCCCTACTGCCACGACGACGGCCACCAATATACCGTCGCATGTTGTACAGCCTGGCTGTGTTTTGCTGGCTGACGCTGCTGCTGGCAGCAGCGCTGAGTCCCGTCTCCTGCCAGAGGACCCCCTGCAAGCAGGTAAGTTGGGTACTCCGACAGGAGACGGGGGTGGGGGGTGTTCCGTGTGTGACTGTGTTTGAATGCGTGCATGTGTGTGTAATGCATGTGTGCATGAGTGGGTGTGTGTGTATGTGCATGTTGTGTCGTGTGACTGTGAGTGTGCCTGGATGTATGTTTGTGAGTGTTGGTGTGAGTGTGTATGAATGTATGCATGTGTGGGTAATTGTGTGTATGCATGTGTGTATAGGTGTGTCTATGTGCGTGTATGTGTGTATATGGGGGGGTCAGGAATGGATGGGCAGGGGAGGTTTCTGAGGAGGGGGGCGGAGGAGACCCCTATCAGTGCCAGGGAAGGAATTCCCTGGCACTGATAGTGCCTACCGCCATGGTTTCCGTTGCAGTAGAGAAACCATGGAAACCACGGCGGTGGGCGGGGTCAAAATCCCATGGGCGGCCTAGTGACGGCCGCCGGGCTGGAGACTGTAGTCTCCAGCCCGGTGGTCATCACCTCTGTGGCGGTCGGTGTGTTAACTTGGCGGTTTGGCTTTGGCCAAACTGCCAATGTCATAATAGTGTAGGTATGTACCGCTGTCCTGTTGGCGGTACTATCTCCACTATTACACCGACTCCCGGGGTCATAATGACCCTCATAGTCCTTTAGCCAGTGTTTGCGTGGGAGCCAGGGCTCTTTCCATATGTGGGACCCCGCGACAGCCTGGTCCATGGATCCCACCAGCCATACGAGATGCTGCAAGAGCAGAGATGTTCTGTAATGGGCTTGAACTCTCTGCGTCGTTGGAGTGTGAGTAGAGATACGTCTTGGAATAGGCTTAGTGTATGGCCTCAGAACTGGTTGCAGGAGTCAGGAGTAGTAAGTGTATAGGTTAAGGCTTTCATGATGAATGCCTCCTCTTTCACGTTAGGGGTGTAAATGGAGGCGATTGTGAAGTGGAATTTACCTACTCCTAACCTATATGCGAGGGATCTACTGTTTATCTTGCTACCTTGGTGAGGATTTGCCCTAGGAAAGATCTAGACACCAGGATCGCCACCCCTCCATTTTTCGAATGTGCCGACAACCATAGCTGTTGAGGGAACCATTTGGAGCGCATTCAATGGACATCCTTAGAGAGGAGGTGAGTTTCCTGTAATAGACAAATGTGGCTCTCGGAGCACTCAAGCAGGGAGAGTATCGCCAACTGTTTAGTGGGGTTGTTAAGGCCTCAAATGTTGAAGTGCATAAATTTGATTGTCAGGTGTACTGTGGGGTGGTAAATACATGTGCCATCTGGATGCTACAAGGGGGATGTACTGTGTGTGATGCCTGGTGGTGTGGGAGAGATGGTACAAAGAGGGTCTTGGCTTCAACCTCTGAATAGAGGAAGGGGGCAATGTAACAAATAACAGTATAGCACAACATGTGCATAAACAAACATATAACACAGTCCCTTGATAGGACGAGTCCATAGAGAGGGCATCTACCATGGCCTGGGGAGGTCAGTTGGTGTGCCCCGATCTTCACGAGGGCTCTGCCACCTCGGGCCCCCACCACTGAAGCATAATAGACTCAGATCCCCACAGTCATAAGTAGGGCATAGCCGCCATGTGTACACCCGCTCTCTGCTTTTATTTGCTGGTGCCGGAAGCAATGCTGTCCAAAACTGCTTGTCTCTCCTGAGCTCTTTCCTTTGAGGATGGTCTATTGTGCTTTCGACATCAGCCTGCTCATTGCCAGTGGGGCCGCTCCATTGGGGAAGTTTCCCCTGAGGCCCGGGCTTCAGAATCTGAGGGGTTCTCAGCCTTATCCAGGACCCATTAGCCCTATTTAACTGTCTTTAGTTGGTGGAGCTGGTCCTCTCAGTGGAATATGAGCCTAAATGGATCCCACCAGCCATACGAGATGCTGCAAGAGCAGAGATGTTCTGTAATGGGCTTGAACTCTCTGCGACATTGGAGTGTGAGCAGAGATATGTCTTGGAATAGGCTTAGTGTATGGCCTCAGAACTGGTTGGGTTGTTTACCTCTTGCCTGCTGAAGAATGTCTTCTTTAGTCAAAAAGATGTGAATACACAGGAAGCCTAGAACCGGCTCCGCCTGGGCGACCAGCCCTATGTACATTGTCTAAAAGAATATCTCTATTGTCCTCCCATACTAGGATCGATCGGAAGAGGGCTGCAATGTATTCTCTAATGTCATCTCCTTCGGCTCTGGTAGGAGCACCCCGGATATGGATGTTGTGGCGATGGGAGCGGTTTTCAAGTCCTAGGACAGCATCTGCAGTTGGTCCTGTTGTTTCTGTAGTCGCAAGATTTCTTGGTGTAGCTGCTCAACATCCTGGTCTCTCACAATCTCATTATCTTTCAGACCGACGACCCGTTCCCCAATCAGGATGAGGTATGAGTGAAGGTCGCACATTTCCTGGGCGGGATCTTCCCTAAGGTCCATCTTTAGAGAGTAAAAAAAGGATGTAAGAAAACCCCTCATGACCAGGGCAAGCTCTTCGTCAGATTTCCCCTCATTGTTGATCTGCCACGAATGCTGACGGGTGTTGTCTGCGGGTTTGTGTTGTGCCGGTGAGGATCGAGTCACCATCTCCCAGACTGATTGCTCTTTTTTGTGTTTCGAGATGGCCATGGTCAGAGAAGTAGCAGGGATCTCCCAAGCTTGGCCTCCATTCAAACCTTGTCCACCAGCGACCTATTCTGAAGGCAGGGTAGGCACGCTTATCTGCCACTTTAAGTAGTGATCTAAGTTACTATGGTAGGACTTAAATTCTGTGAAGGGTGTCTGCAATGTACTCCTGCAAGTGGGGAGTTTCACTGGACTCCAGTTCCCCCCCAGCTACTTTTGGCAAATCAGAACGGTATGAGGGGCCACAGGGAAATCGGATGCTTTGTGATTTAGGGAGAGTTCATGCAGCAATCGCGCAACCTGTGATCTCAGAAGTTGCACACCAGCTTAGTGCTACAATGCATGCGCGAGCAAAAGCACTCCGCACCCCGTGAGTCCCCCCACTGGAGATGTGCCTTTGTAGTAGCAGGGGGACTTAGATGGGGGCAGGGGTACCTCCAGAGCCAGGAGAGGAGTCCCCAGTGGTTGTGCTCCCATGCGACCCCGCCTCAGCAGGCAGACATATCGCAGGGTGGGCTGGAGGCATGCCATAGGCCCGTGAGGCCCCGGAGCGCTCTCCCCACTCCTTCAGGCCCACAGGGCCAAGACCAGTCCCTGCCGCGGGCCAGCTGCTCTTCGCCGGGTAGGCCCTGACAGCCGGTCAGCCCCAGATCACAAGCTCGAGGACCCACAGGCCTCCAGTCCAATTGTGGGGGGAACCCCGATGCAGCCGGGGCAGGTCGCGTCGTGCTCAGGTCACTCGTAGCTTTCCATCAGCCCCGGGAGGCCGCCATGCTTCATCGCCTCCTCGGGAACAGCGCATCCGATTAGGCTCCGGGTTCCAGCCTACTGGCAGCACTGAAAGCCTCCCTGTTGGTCGTCGCAGCGAGTGGTGATCTTGTTGCGGCGGGGTTGAAAGTGGGAGCCCCAGATACCGCCGATCACTGCAGATGTCGGCCCGGGCAAAGGAGAGCCCCAAAAATCCACCTTAGCCCTTCACCATCTTGGCCATGCCCTGTCTTTCAAATTATTTTAATGTGTTTTAGTTACTCTATTAATGTTATGTTAAAATTCTTTTTATAATTGTTATTCCTTTTGTATGATATAGTTTGCAATTTTAAGTGATTTCAAAGATTTTATTTAATTGTTAATAGTAATTTATAGTGTTGTAGCAGGTTGTTGGGTTTGTAGTGGGATAGGTTGAAGAGTTAATTAAGTAATAATTATAAATGGTTAATTATTTAATTGATTCTTAATTATATAAATATTTTAATACTGATTTATTTACGTTATGTCTTGGTTGCAGGCTGTTGGATCGGTAGGCGTATAGGCTGGGAAGGTAATTAAGCAATAATTCATTTACAGTTATCTATTTCTAGTTAATTGATTATTTAATTGATTATTAATTATGTAAATTGTTTAATACTGGTTTATGTTAGTTATGTATTTGGTGTGGGCTGCTGAGTTTGTAGGAGTATAGGGTGGAAATGTAACTAATAATTTACAATTATTTATCAATTGTTAATCATTTAATTGATTATTAACTTTGTAAATTGTGTAATACTGATTTATTTTAGTTATATTTTTTGGTTTGGGCTGCTGAGTTGTTAAGGTTGTAGGGTGAGAAGTTACATTTTATTAAATGCAATTTAATTTAACATTGTTTTTATATTATTTATTATTTGACTAATATCTATGAAAAATAAGTAAATTATTAATAATTGTGTGATTGGGCTACTGTTTAATTTATTTCTCTGTGGATGTTAATATTTTTTATGCGTATTACACATATATTTAAATGTGTGCTTTATTTTTTGTTGGGTGTGTTGGTTGAGTAGAAAATAGATATTTATATATTTTATGATAAATTATATTTACATGTAATTTATTTACTGATAATTAATTATGTATGTATTTTTAATGTATATTATTGACCATTTTAAATTTATTTTATTAGCGTTTATGAAAGCTTGTGCTATGATATTTGTTTTTTAATTGTTTTTATGTATTAATTGAAGTTACATCTATAATTAATGATTTTATCTTCTTTTTGGTATTTAGGGAAGTTAAATCTATTATATGTAATTTGATTTGTGGCTGTCTTTTTTATTTATATATTTAATTATTTTATTTTTCAATATATATATATATATTTGAATGTTAATTAATATTGTTTATATTGAGTTCAATTTTTTTCTACTTTAATAGGGTTAATCATATATGTAATAATGTGTTTGAAGTGAAGTACTTTCCCTACTGTTGTGCTGACTCGAGTAGGAATAGTAAAGTGACTTGAAGTCCAACAATTTCCCTACTGTTGTGCTCTTTGGAGTGGGAATAGTAAATTTAACCCATCTGAAGTCCAACACTTTCCCTATTGTTGCACTGACAGGAATAAGAAGAGTATATAAAACTCCTTTAAAGTCTAATGCGTTCCCTATTGTTGCTTAGACTGGAGTGGGAATAGTAAATTTAACCCCTCTGAAGTCCAACATTTTCTCTACTGTTGTGTTAACTGAAGTAGGAATAGTAAGTTTAACCCCTCTGAAGTCCAAGACTTCCCCTACTGTTGTGCTGTTTGGAGCGGGAATAGTGAACCTAACTCTTCCAAAGTGCAGCACTTTCCCTACTTTTGCGCTGTTTCGAGTTGGAATAGTAAATTGAAAACTTACAAAATCCAACGCTTTCCCTTCTGTTGCACATTAACCCCTCCAAACTCTAGGATTACCCTACTGTTGCTTAGACTGGAGTGGGAATAGTAAATTGAAATCCTCCAAAGAGCAACGCTTTCCCTACTGTTGCACTGACTGGAATAGGATTAGGGAATTTAACCTCTCCGAAGTCCACCACTTTCCTTAGTGTTGCATAAACTGGAGTGGGAATGGTATATCTAATATTCCCAGACTCAAATACTTTTCCTAATGTTGAATAAATATATTTGATAGTATTATTTGTTTATTTTTTCATATTTTATATTATTTGTTTTTACTTTTATAATTGTAAAATATTTATAGTATTTTAAAAAACGTGTTTTTGGTGTTTAAAATTTTTGATATTTTATTTATTGCCTAAATCAATTAATACAGTTTGCAATTTGATTGTTTATATTTTTTATATTTGTTATTTGTATATCTATTTTGTATATATGTATATATATATAGAACATAAATCCTTAACATATCATTAAGGCTCCAGCACTCCACGATGGTTTCAGGGGTTTATTTAAACAAAGCAGGAACGCGTTTCGGCGTGACCGCCTTCTTCAACCTGCGGGCCGCCATTTTGGCCCCCTTTATATATCCTTTGTGTTACCATTCATTTAAAGCAATACACTGCCTTTAAAAACGTAATAACACCCGTGATACAATACATGTGAAATTTATATAATACATGTGACAAAATATAAAAATGTGACAAAAATGTACCAGTGTATAAGGCAAAATCACTAATAAGTATTTACCAGTCTAAATAAATCTTAATAAATCTGGTTAGATTACAATTAATCACAGAGAAACTAATTACGTGTAAATCTTAAAAGAGATCCACCGAGTCCAATCAATTTATACGGTTATTATATAAGGCATTATTAATTGGGACAATCGTTAATAAGCAAAATCTCATATATACAATCAATATCTTACAATAAATATATATATATATATATAATGAACTTATTCTTGTCGCTATATCATCCATAATTAATCAATCATATCAACCTAAGTGTATATATAACTCTTCACTCGAGTTCAACCCCACTGGTTCCCTTGAATCGAATGCCAATATATATCTGGACTCTAATTTCCTCAGATGTTTCTCCCTATCTCCTCCACGGATATCCTTTCTGATGCCATCTATTACACTATACTTAACATCTTCTACGCGACCTCTATGAAACTTGTGATAACCTATAGGAAAGGAATATCGATGAGGGATATTTTGGTTAAAAACGATGTGAGACAAGAGAAACCTTCTAAAAAGAGTTGGCTAAAGACACAGGATGGATTCTTTAAATGTACCAAATGTAAGGCGTGCAAAAATGGGGAAAACATTAAAACCATTGAACAAACACATAGAAGAATACATACTATCAAAGGCAGATATGACTGCAAAAGTGATCATGTAATCTATATTCTAAAATGCACTTGCCCTAAGCTATATGTAGGCAGCACAAAACTGCAGGTACACAAAAGAATTTTACAACATTTGAGGGCAATAGTCAATAGAGATGAGTCTTATCCGGTTGCCCAACATATGCACGAGTTTCATGGAGGTCGCGTAGAAGATGTTAAGTATAGTGTAATAGATGGCATCAGAAAGGATCTGAGGAAATTAGAGTCCAGATATATATTGGCATTCGATTCAAGGGAACCAGTGGGGTTGAACTCGAGTGAAGAATTATATATACACTTAGGTTGATATGGTTGATTAATTATGGATGATATAGCGACAAGAATAAGTTAATTATATATATATATATATATATATATTTATTGTAAGATTTTGATTGTATATATGAGATTTTGCTTATTAACGATTGTCCCAATTAATAATGCCTTATATAATAACCGTATAAATTGATTGGACTCGGTGGATCTCTTTTAAGATTTACACGTTATTAGTTTCTCTGTGATTAATTGTAATCTAACCAGATTTATTAAGATTTATTTAGACTGGTAAATACTTGTTAGTGATTTTGCCTTATACACTGGTACATTTTTGTCACATTTTTATATTTTGTCACATGTATTATATAATTTTCACATGTATTGTATCACGGGTGTTATTACGTTTTTAAAGGCAGTGTATTGCTTTAAATGAATGGTAACACATAGGATATATAAAGGGGGCCAAAATGGCGGCCCGCAGGTTGAAGAAGGCGGTCACGCCGAAACGCGTTCCTGCTTTGTTTAAATAAACCCCTGAAACCATCGTGGAGTGCTGGAGCCTTAATGATCTGTTAAGGATTTATGTTCTAAGTAAAGACGAGGTGGCGTGCGTCCCATTCCAGCACCATTGGCGATTAGGTGCAGAGAGAGAAACGCCGAACGAAGTGTTTATGTATATATATATATATATATATATATATATATATATATATATATATATTTATAGAGAGAGAGAGAGGTACATTTAAAATATTAAAAAGTAAATTATAATGTACACTATATATTTGTAGTCCTTGTGTTACACTATGCATATATATAAACACACATATATGTGTGTGTGCTTATATAAGTATATATTTACATATATAATTTATTTATATTAATGTGATATACTGTAATATTTACGATGTACTATGTTAAACTATATATATAAATATATATATATATATATATATATATATATATATATATATAAAATCAATATTTTTAGATGATATTAGTGTCAACAATATGGCTCTACTCTGCTGCTCTGGTCATTTTTAATGTACTTTAGCCTAACGGTTCTTATACAGCTTTATTCCACTGTTGTTTGTTGCCACCATACTTAGGTTTGGGACATTCACCGTTGTAGACCGGGTGAATATTCTGCAAGGCCCGTATTTGAAGCTTGCCATATTTAAAAGTCCCTTTGGCCAGAAGCTGCCGCCCTGCTCACATACACTTTTCATGTTTACATTTATGACATATAGGGCCAGATGTAGGAAGCCTTTTGCGCCTCGCAAACGGCGAAAAACGCAGTTTGCGAGGCGCAAAAGGCCTTATGCAATGCAGAGTCACATTTTGCGAGTCGGTACCGACTCGCAAAATGTGATTCCGACTCGCAAATAGGAAGGGGTGTTCCCTTCCTATTTGCGACCGCATCGGGATGTTGAGTTGCTTTGTGACCGCGAAAGCGGTCGCAAACCAACTCGCAGTTACCATCCACTTGAAGTGGATGGTAACTCATTCGCAAAAGGGAAGGGGTCCCCATGGGACCCCTTCCCCTTTGTGAATGCCACAAAAAAGTATTTTTCAGAAACTCTGAAAAAACTCCTTGAAACTCTGAAAAACTCTGAAAAAAACGAAACTAAATGGTTTCGGTATTTTTTCTTTTTGCAGCTCGTTTTCCTTTAAGGTAAACGTGCTGCAAAAAGAAACAAAAAAAAACTGCTTTATTTAAAAGCAGTCACAGACATGGTGGTCTGCTGTCTCCAGCAGGCCACCATCCCTGTCAGTGCCTAGACTCGCTATGGGGTCGCAAAATGCGACCCACCTCATTAATATTCATGAGGTGGGTCTTTGCGACCCCATAGCGAGTCGCAGAAGGTGTCTGAGACACCTTTCTGCATTTCATTTTGCGAGTTGCAAATTGCGAGTCGCTAGTACTCGCAATTTGTAACTCGCAAAATGAAATCTACCTACATCTGGCCCATAGTTTCTAACCATAGGCTTCTAATATGTTTAGAAGTCTTAGGATAATGAATTTGTCAGTGGAAGACTGAGAACAGTAGTAATGTTATAGATATACAAGTGGATGCACATTTTTTGCAGTGCTATCATTGTGTGAACAAAGTTCACATTTTATTTGGTTTCTACATTAAAATGTCTTCTTCTGAGAGCCGGTTCTACTCCTGTTCGCACCAACCACATCAACCGCGGTCTGAAAAGTGATTCCGAGGGCAGGATGAGGCAATGCTTAATGTGAGTAGCGCACGACAGCAAGGGACTTGGCACAAGATAGCAGGCTTGACTAAATTATATGGCACGGAAAGGCATATTGTGTGGCATGTGACAAACATAAAAGCCAATCATGTAAAACATTCAGCAGCATTATCATCTTATTCTGATATGTGAACACACTGTAATACAAAAAAATTCTAGTGTTTTAAGTATGCATACATATCGTAAAACATCAACAGTTGCCTTTCAGAACAGTAGCACAGCCAGTGTGTCATTATGTAAGGAAGGAAATGGCCACCCGGCTGCTGTTTGAATCATAAAATACGGTAATGATCAAGGTTCAGGAGGCCCCTCCGGCCTCTGGGTCCCGCTATCACTACACCTACAACACCAATGGAAGCGATGGCCAAGTTTCGGAATATTATAGAACATTCATATCCATTATGTATGTTTCTGCAGCTTGGGCCCTCAAGGATTAAAGACACTGGGCCTTAAAAGGGATTTAACCAGCGGTGGCTCCTCCGCTACGGATTCAGTAAAAGAAAAAAGAAAAAGATAATAACGCAATGTTATTATCATTTATTTTTCCATTTAGAGCCAGGTTAGGGCCGGGCTGGAGGAGGAGTGGTATGTGCACCTATAAGTGCTCATGTCTGTTTGACGGGCAGTCTTGGGCTGGCCAAACAGACATGTGCACCTTGTATTTCTCAACCCGGCTGTATTGCACAGCCGGGAGGAGAAAGTGCACAGAGTCCCACTCCCTGTGTGAGAGCTGAAGCAAGCCGCTAACACCAATCACGACGCTACTCTCATGCTGGTGACAGCAGCGTTGTAATTGGCTGAGGGGAGTGTGGGACCTTGTATGCTGCTGGAAAGAGGATGAGGACGGAGGAGAGACAAATGCATTTCCCAAAGGAGCAAAGAAGTGTTTTTTAAAAAAATTCAAACCCCTGCCACTGGATTTAACGTATTTGAGTTCATGTATGCTCTTAGTATCCTCCTGAAATAAGTGTTGTTTTAAAAACAGTGCCTGTGATGCAAGCATGAAGTTTCATGCAGAAGAATAGTTCACCGTGTTAGAATATTTTGTTTAAATGTAATGCTTTTGTATCTTGCTGCAGACCAAAACTATCCCTTCAGCCAACTGGAGATTTTTATACAGCCAGCAAAAATTGTCACCTCTGAACACATAAATCAGTAAGTGAAATCTAGGAAGTGTTGAGACCTCATTGCAGCCTGTGGCCGTTTATATTGCTAATTTGTGATCTGTTTAATCTGGAAAGAATTTTCTTTACTAAAATCTGTAAATTATGCATCAAATCTCGGATTAAGTTGTATGTACAGTACAATCCTGTTTCCCAGTGGACCCGACTTTTACCAAGTATCTTCTTTTTCATTTGAGCCCACAAGTGTGGCGAAGAAACCGACTGCTTGCAAATTTCCAGTTGTCAACAAACTTTGATATAAAATTCAGTGAAGTCGAGCTTCTCAAAGGAAAGACCTTCTTTCTTCCAAAGAGTGGAGAGGAGGGAAGTTGTGGGTGAGGGCCTACTCCTAAAGGTCGCTGTGCCTGAACAGTGGAGAGCCCCTCTTTGATGGCCAAATCCAGCCTCCATAGGTAGCTAAAGGGTAGCTGCTTCCCTGCTCAGTCATGGAGTATGTATGTAATCCTAATGGATGATCAGCAAACCGTGCTCTCCTGAGAGAATAGCAACGCCATACTGTCTGTGTTTGAAAGACAATGGGCCTAATAATGAGTATGGCGGACGGGAAGACCCGTCTGCCGGATTTCCAATGGGGAGGTTGCTGCCACACTAGCTACCGCTGGACCCATTAAGACTTTCCCGCCAGTCAGCCTAGCAGGAAAGTGGCGGCAGCATTGTCTCCGGCTCGTAATGAAGCCGGATGCAAAGTTGTCGTCTGCAGAGTCCACCAGCACCATCGCAATGTATGGGCAGTGCAGGGGCCCTCCTGTGGCCTCCTGCGCCTGTTCTCCGCTAGCCTTTTCATGGAGGTAAAACCGCCATGAAAACACTGGTGGAGAACCAGGCTGGTTGAGAACCAGGTCGTAATCAGCAGGGCGGCACTCCATGCAGCACGGCCCTGGCTGATTCCGATCTCTGCCACTGACATCCCATCGGGATCACAGATCCCAGCAGTACTCTGGCAGTCTCACCGCCAGGGTCTTAATGTGGTGGTCGGACCACCACAGCAGCGGCGGTCCTAACTACCACCATAAGGCTGGTGATCTCAAGACCTCCAGCCTCATAATTAGGCCCAATATCTAAAGTGACTTGTGCATTCAGCAAGCAGGGTTTCACTTTTAAATACTGACATAAATTTGCCGTCATAATAACTGCACGTTGGAGTGGGATTTTTGGGTTGAAGCCTAAAGACTTCTTGGGGACATTCTTACGTAAGAATGCATTCCATCATTGCTTAGCATTGGCTTTGTGGCTTGTAACTCACATTCGCTTGCTTTCTATTTGCTGCCTTTATTTGTTTTGGCTGTTCCGTTTGTTTTTGCCCCTCCTGTGGAGCACAGCCTGTTTACTGTATTCTTCCATGACTGCTCTCTCTCTCTAAACAGACCTTTAAATATTGTTATCTTGTCAAATTTAATGTGCATTCCGAGACAGAAGTCAAATGTCAGGTACTGTTTATGAGGGAGCTTGGTATTTACTTTTCTTCTTTGACTTCAAAGTGAGAGGATTTATTTGACAATGTGAGGAAGTGAAAGGAAAGGCTTTTTTCTAGCACACAACAAAATGTAATTGTCTGTAAATGAAGTGTGCAATTATTTCAGAATATATCAGAACGAGCAAAGCACAAATGAAGGACATTGTTTTTAATTCTCAAGCTCACTGGAAACAATATTTTAATACAATTAAACCAAATCATTACACTAGGTAATGCCATTACCAAACATTATTGTTTGTGTGCTGTATAGTTGTAGCAGTAAATCTGTGTGTTTGTGCAAATGTAATGGCCATTCCAATTAAAACTGTGTTGCTTGTAATGGCATTGCGCTGTCGCGTAGGCTCTCATTATCTTAATGAGACTACTGGATTTTGAGCAGCAAGATCGTCCACAATGTGGGGGACTGAGTCTGACCCACGGTGGATGACGCTTGTCACTCCAAATCCGGGTTTTGCTCTGGCTAACTTGCAGTGCCTCATCTCCCCCAAATGGCAGAGACAATTGGGCAGCCGAGCGCATGACATATCAGTACTTCTCAGAGAAGTTGTGGTCACTCAGGTCACAACCGGTTCTCTCATTCACAGTACAGTCTCATATATGAATGACACTAAAGGCAGCGTAAGTTTTAAAGATTGGTTTAATAAAACTACTGCATTCTAGATAGCAAAGTATGAGCTGCAATAACCAGAACTACACAACACAGAAATATTAAAATAGTAACAATGAGAGTGAAGCACAAGAATAAGGCTATCGTAGTGCCGCTAGATTATTCTCTCTCTAAGTTATATTTTGAGCACAGCATGTTAAGTTCTAAGCCTGCCTTTCAGGTTCCCCCGGGAGGACATCAACCCTCATACCTAGGCAAAGGCCTGTAATCTGCATCAGCATCTGCAACGGGGCATTCAGCATACAGTTGTGGTTCCCTGGCTGGAATCTCCCTCTTGACGTGTACTAGGACTAGAAAGTGTTTTTATAACTAACACGCAGATGTTCTAAGAAAACGTCCCTACGTAAGGATGTGTATTTTCTACAAATGCAGGAGACTAAACTTCTACCACGTTTACCGGCAATGTACCAGACTGTAGCCTTGACTGAAACACAGGGCGATCAAGAATGCATTATTTGAGAACACAGTGCTGAACTAAGCTAAACAGTGTGATAGAAGAAATTAAAACAAGACCGTAAAAACTGGTTATTGTAAAATAACAATGCAAAGCTGAATAAAATATATCTAGGGCAAAGTGCACAGCGGCCTAGTATGTTAAACTAACGTGCAAGGAGCTATACATAAAATGGCTTCACAACACCGCTACACACTATGCATACTCCACTCTATGATACTCTACTCCACTCAATGCCACTCCACTGTACAATACTCTACCCCACTCGACTCTAGGCCTCTCCACTCCACAACACTCTACGCCACTCTACTCTATATCACTCCCCTGTACGCTACTCTACTCTGACACTGCACTCTAACCATCTCTACAACATTCTACTCCACTCTATTCCACTTCACTCTATGACATTGTACCCTACTCTGTGACACTCCATTCATCACCACTCTATGCCACTCCAGGCCACTCCACTCCACTCCATGCCACTCCACACCACTCCACACTACAACATTCTATGCCATTCCACTACACTCTGCGCCATTTCACTCTATGCCACCCTACACCACTTTATAACACTCTTTTATACAACACTCTATTCCACTCTACAATACTCTGTCGTTCTATGCCACCCCACTGTACTACATTCCACACCACTTTACTCCATGCTTCAACACTCTGAGCTACGCCACTCCACTCATGTCCATGACACTATACTCCACTCTACACCTTACCCCACTCTATGTTTCACCACTCTATGGCACTCCACTCTACGCTCCCCCACTCTAGGAACCTCTGCTGCACTCCACTATTCTCCATTCTGTGCTACTCAACTCCATGATACTCTGTGCCACTTAACTCTAGGCTACTCCATGACTCTACTCCACTTTGACACTCCACTCTATAATACCCCATTCTACCACACTCCATGACATCTATGCCACTCTACTCCACACCACTTTGCCTCACTCCATTCTATGACACTTTACTCCACTCTGTGTTATGGCACTCCACTCTACAACACATTACTCCACTCTATGCCCCCCAACTCTACACCCTTCCTCTCAAAGACACCCTATGCCACTCTATGACACTATTCCACTCTACAACACTCTACGCCCCTCCACTCTACAACACTTGACCCCACTCAACTCTATGCCCCTCCACTCTTTGGCACTCTACTCTACACCACTCTACTCTATGCCACTCTACGACACTTCATGCCACTCTAATCAACTCCATTCTACAGCACTTTACTCCAGTCTACAACACTTGACTCCATTCTATGCTATGTCACTCTACGACACTCCACTCTACAACCCTCCACTCTGTCAATCCACTCTATGACACTCTACTCTATGGCACTCCACTATAAGACACTCTATTGCACTTTATGCCACTCCTCGCCACTTTATTCTATGCTATGACAATCCACTCTATGACACTCCACTCTACGATACTTCACTCTATGCCACTCCACTCTACAACACTCCATGACACTCTACGACCCTCCACTCTATGACCTTCCACTCTGCGATCCCCCACTCTACGAAACTCCACTCTACTACACTACACTCTATGACACTCCAGTCTACAAAAATCTAAATCACTCCACTTTATGCCAGTCTACACAATTCTACTCCACTCTTTGCCATTCCACTCTATGACACTCTAAGCCTCTCTATGGCACTCCACTCTACGACACTCTGCTCCACTCTACACAACTCCCTCTATGTCACTTTACTCCACACTATGCCACTCCACTCTGTGACACACTACTCCACTCTATGCCAGTCTATGCCACCACACTACACTCTATGCCCCTCCACTCTATGCCACTCTACACCACTCCATTCGACACCACTCCACTCTACTGCACAGGTCTACTTCACAACACTCCACACCACTCTTCTCCACAACACTCCACACCACTCTTCTCCACAACACTCCACTCTACTCCACTCTCTGACACTCCACAATGCTTTGCTTCACTCTACGACACTCCAGAACCCTCCACTCTACACCACTCCCCCATGACAGTCTACTCCACTCTACGCCATGCTACTCCATGTCACACCACTAACTTTTAACCATACTGAACAGCAGCCACTCTGGGGTACAACATGGCTAAAACACATTGGGGAAGCCAATAGCTCTTGCATCGGCAAGACCTATTGGATTTGTCAATGATTGTTATTTTCTCTTACCTCCTGTTTTTTTCTAAGAGTAGATGGTAGCTGATCGCGATTTTCTAAGTCCTGGATTTTAAACTGCTTTAATAAGTGAAATATTTTAATAAAATCAACAAACATATCTAGCACTTCTTGGGCTCACTTGGATATAGAGTTGCAGCTATTTCCATGCCACCAAAAGTTCCTTAACCTTATTAGACAAAGTGCTCTTAGAGGCGCAGTGGGCATTTGCACCTAGGTTTGTGCCCCTGTGGCAGATAGTGTTACAAAAGGGGCCTCAGACCCTTTTCCTCGGCACCTCCTATAATAAGGATTGTGTTGCAATACTTGTACATCACTGGCTAACATTGGCATGATCCCAAGGAGAGATACCTTAATTTGCACAGTGGCCACCCAAAAGGGGGAATCCTGTGCTGGGGAAATATGAGAGGAACCTACTGGAAGATTTAGTATCCAACAGGAATATTGTTTTTGATGCTATCTCTTTTTTCTTTTATGCTGAAGTATGCTAATGAAGTGTGACGGGCTGAGTGTGCCCCACCCGCACATGAACCGGACTTGTGCTGTCGCTGCCATTCCTACTCCCCGCCTTCCTGCTTTTCCTCCCCGCGATTCGCTGGTTCCATTCCAGCTGCGGGAAGCCGGGAGGTCAAAAGAAGCAGCATCAGTACCAGCGGGGGCCGTGCCAGGAAGAGAAGAAGACGACCAGAAGGAAATGGAGAGCAAGCGAGGACGAGAAGAAGACGACCGGGAGGACGTGGAGTGCAAGACAGGAGGCTGTGCAGCAGATGATTGTGAGGTCGAGGGAAGCCTGTGGTCCGGAGTGAGGATTCTAACCCAGCGACGGGAACCAAACGCCACAGACGGAATTCATAGCACTGTGAAAACCCGGGGAAACGAAGCGCTATCGCCCGCCACGCTTCTGGAGAAGCCTGGCAATACCAGGTGCGTGAGAACAGAATCCTAAGGAGCGGGAGGGCAACGAGGAGAAAAGAAAGGGGTGAAAGTGGAGGGGGAAGGGGGGGGGGGGGGGCGTTTGCTGGGGCACTAACGCACTGAATAGATAAGCACTAAGGCACGGAGCAGCACTGAAAGTAGAGCACAGGGAGTCACGAAACGTATAGAAAAGATAGCATGTTGGTTTGGCTAAAGTAGGAGAAGAACAAGGGAAAAGACTACAGTAGGAAGAGACACTTCCAGGAAAAAAGAACCAAGAATAGAGGAGACTAGAGGAAGGTAGAATAGAACAAAGACGACTACAACAGACAAGAGAGAAGAAGAAATACGAGGAAACAGTTCAGGAGGAACGAAGGAGAGAAAACAGAGGTCTGAAAAGCAAGAGGGAAACAGGACAGGAAAGACAGGGGAAGAGATAGACGAGAGGAAGATTACAAGGAACATAATATCAAAACACTTACCAGTATATATTTCTGTCTCTCCGCATGCGTTTCCCGGAGGAACCTGTGTGACGAAGGGGACCAAAGAGAAGACTGAGAAGAGCAATCCACAGGATCCCAAAAAGCTAGAAGAAAGAAAACAGGAGAACAACCAGAGCCAAAAGATGAGAACAAACAGAGAGACTCCATCCTATTATCAATCAATAAAAATCATATATAACTCATTGTCAACCGACTCCCAAGTATTCCCTATACGCTGAGTACGTCACAAGTGGTGTCAGAAGTGGGATACGGTAGACCACCATGGAAGAAACGGCAGCCATGGCCGATATGATAGCCCAGTTGGCAGAAGGGCAGCGGCACCTCCAACTGGTATGGGAACAGCAGATGAAAGAAGCCAAAGAAGAACATGAGGCGTTACAGACAGCCCTAAAGAGTCAAGCGACAATTATGGCAAACAACCAGCTGGTACATGAGACGGCCCTGGGGAAACTTACTGACACAATCACCCATACAAAGGTACACCCCAATGTACCAAGTAGTGTACTACAGCGCTACCAAGAACCAGAAGACCCCGACGCTTTCTTCACAAATTTTGAGAGGGTTGCCAGTATGGCGAATTGGCAAGAGGAGAAGTGGGGACAGTATATAGCCCCCCTTCTCACAGGCCATCTGCAGACGACTTACCAGGCTATCAATCCAGGCGGTACTTTAGCTTATAAAGACCTCAAGAAAACCATCTTGGAACGGGTTGGGTTGGATAGCGAAAACTACCGCACAAGGTTCCACCAAGTAAAGTGGCAACATCAGGAAAACCCTCGAACCTTGTACTACTGAGTCCAGCTTGCTGCAGGGAGGTGGCTGCACCCCACAGACAAAACTCGGGAGGAAATGTTTGATACCATAGTCCTGGAACAGTACCTCGAGGCCTTGCCCTCCACAACGCGGAACTGGGTCAGGCAACATCCGGGGCTAACTAACGAAACAGCTGTGGAACTTGCTTGCGCCTATCATAGAGGCCCAGACTTCTGGGCTACAGCCAGCAGACCACCACCTCTTCCCCCGGTACGCCCCACCATCACCAAAAGCATCACTCATAGATCGGCCTAGATACATGGTCCAGAACGCTCTCAACCGGCCGCTGCAGCGGCTCCCAGCTATCCAAGCACAGGCCCCCAGTGTTATCACTGTTCAGAATGGGGCCATATTGCCAGACATTGCCCACACAGAAAGGAGACCGAGGAACCCATGGATATTGGTTTTACGAGAGGGAGAGTTTTTTGGTCGGGAGGGTAGAAACCCAAGTACACCTTCTCTGTTGTTGTCAATGGGGTGTAAAGAACAGCGTTAATTGACCCTGGATGTAGCCAGAGTGTAATTTGGTAGCCTCTAGTACTACCCGGTCAGGAAGATCCACACACCCAGGTCTTAATCGCATGTATGCATGGTGATCAAAGGTATTATCCTGTGGCTGACATACGGTTGAATTGGAGAAATAAAAATGAGACATTACGAGTGGGGGTACTTTCCCAACTAGGTGAGGACATAATCCTTGGAACTGATTATGAGGACTTCCCCGCTCTCCTAGAGAAAGCAGGACGTGAACATATCTTGAAGACCTGGTGGGAGGAGGTACCTATTGGGTCGGATACAGAAGAACAAAAACCCACTCGGGCTATCCTAAGTAAAAGACAGAAACGAGAACAACGACAGTTGTATGTCCAGAACAACCAAAAGGGGGACAGACCAGGGAAGGACAGTAGAGTCTGCACTGTGGCGGGAGAATTTCGGCAGAAGCAACACGAGGATCCCTCTTTGAAACACACTTGACAACAGGCATTGTCTTCTGAACAGCAGGGGGTAGGTCCTAAATTTATAATCCGAAATAATTTATTATATAAACAACCGAACAAATAGTTGTTCCTAGGAGTCCCAGACAGCAAGTGTTGCACCTAGCCCATGGAGACAATGGGGAAGGGCATCTAGGAAGAGAAAAAACAGAGGAAGAAGTGCTCAGACGTTTCTATTGGCATGGGGTGTTCGGGGAGATCCGAAAGCACTGTCCGGAATGTCTCAAATGCCAGCTGTATAATCCCTCTCCACATAAACCCGTTCCCCTCCAACCCCTTCCGATTATCGATAGCCCATTTTCCAGGGTTGGAATGGATATTATAGGGCCCCTCACTCCCTCAGTCCGGGGCCGGCAATATGTGTTAGTATTGGTGGACTATGCTACCCGGTATCCGGAAGCAATACCCATTCCTAGCATGCACACCAAAGCCATTGCCCAGGCAATGATTGAGTTCTTTTCCAGGGTGGGATTCCCTAAAGAAATCCTCACAGACCAGGGGACCCCTTTCATGTCTAGACTCATGTCCGAGGTGAGTCGCTCACTCTGGGTGAAACAAATCCGAACATCTGTTTATCATGCTCAAACAGATGAACTAGTAGAAAGGTACAATAGAACTATTAAGTCTCTCCTCAGAAAAAGCATATCGGACGCTGGTAAGGATTGGGAAAAGAAATTACCTCTTGTATTATACGCAATTCGTACCCATGTCCAGTCATCCCTGGGACATAGCCCTTTCGAAATGCTATTTGGCCGACAACCCCGTACACTGCTTGACATGTTGGCCGAACAATGGGAAAATACAGAGGAAGAAATAAAAGATCTCCTATCATATACTCGAGACTTGCGAGACAATCTGCATACAGTGTGTGAAGAGGCCCACGCAGCGTTACGAGAAGCGCAGACGAAACAGAAACAGGGATATGACGCTAGAAGCACAGTTCGGAGCTTGACAGTAGGAGACAAGGCCCTGGTCCTCCTTCCCAGTAGTGACAACAAATTGTTAGATCAATGGCAGGGACCCTATGAAGTAATTGCACAAATTAACCCCACCACTTACAAACTAGCCATTCCCCAAGGAAGTGGAAGAGAACAGGTTTACCATAATAATCTCCTAAAAAAATGGCCATGAGCCCTCAGGCGGGCAGCCTATCCGATACATTGCACATGATCCTGCAGAGGAAATCCAATATCCCTCTCTCTCTCTGCACACACCAGTCAGGAAGCACCAAGACCATGGTTAAATCCCATGTTAACCGAAACCTATCGTCTCCAACTTACCCGACTAATAACCAGTCACCAAGCACTCTTCTCTAAGGTCCCTGGTAGAACAGAGCTGGTGCAACATCCCATCCGACTCAAAGTTGATAAGGTCTCCAGACAGAGGCCTTATCGCATTCCAGAAACCAAGAAAGCTATAATAGAACAAGAAGTCCAGTCCATGTTGGCGGCTGGTATCATTGAGCCGTCAACCAGTCCCTGGTGCTCACCGGTGGTTTTAGTTCCCAAGCCGAATGGGAATACCCGTTTTTTTGTAGATTACAGACAGGTTAATGAACTAACCCATTTTGACGCCTACCCCATTCCACGTATCGACGAGCTCATTGAAAGGTTGGGCCAAGCCAGATACCTATCCACTCTTGACCTCACAAAAGGTTACTGGCAGATACCTATGAGAACAGAGGACAAAGAGAAAACAGCTTTTACTACCCCTTCAGGGCTTTACCAATTCATGGTCCTACCCTTTGGCCTCCATGGGGCACCTGTCACCTTCCAGAGACTCATGGATAGAATCTTACGGCCTCATCATCTATATGCAGCAGCATATCTTGATGATATTGTCATATACAGCAAAACATGGGATGACCATATGACACATTTAGACAACGTTCTACGGGCCTTACGAGCAGCTCAGTTGACAGCCAATCCAGAGAAATGTCGCTTAGGACAAACCAGCATCAAATATTTGGGTGACGTAGTGGGGGAAGGTCGCGTTAGCCCACAGACTGAAAAAATAGAGGCCATACGAAACATACCATTACCTAAGAAAAAGAAGGACGTCAGGGCTTTCTTTGGACTGATAGGCTATTATTGAAGATTTATTCCACAGTTTTCTACTATAGCAGAGCCTCTCACTAACCTGTTACAAAAGACATGTCCCAATTCCCTGTCCACACCCACTGCTTTAGAACTGAAAGGCTTTGACAAACTAAAAGCCATGCTCACCTCAGGTCCGGTGTTGTGTTGCCCAGACTTCCATAAACCTTTCCTCCTACAAATTGACGCCTCTGATGTGGGTCTGGGGGCGGTTCTTTCCCAGGTACAGGACAACGGGACGCAACACCCCGTTCTATATATCAGCAGGAAGCTCCTTCCAAGAGAATGGCACTACCCCACTATTGAGAAAGAGTGCCTAGCGATAAAATGGGCTGGTGAATCACTTAGGTACTACCTGTCTGGAAGGACCTTTACCCTGGTTACCGATCATGCTCCTCTCACCTGGCTCGCCCGGCGCAAGGACATGAATTCCCGTATCTTGCGATGGTTCCTTTCCTTACAGCCTTTTTCCTTTCAGATTCAGCACCTCCGGGGGAGTGACATGACAAATGCGGACTTCCTGTCTCGTTATCCTTCGTCGGAGCGTCCCGACCGGCCGCTCTCTAGGGGGAGTGTATGTGACGGGCTGAGTGTGCCCCACCCGCACATGAACCGGACTTGTGCTGTCGCTGCCATTCCTACTCCCCGCCTTCCTGCTTTTCCTCCCCGCGATTCGCTGGTTCCATTCCAGCCACGGGAAGCCGGGAGGTCAAAAGAAGCAGCATCAGTACCAGCGGGGCCGTGCCAGGAAGAGAAGAAGATGACCAGAAGGAAACGGAGAGCGAGCGAGGACGAGAAGACGACGACCGGGAAGACGTGGAGTGCAAGACAGGAGGCTGTGCAGCAGACGATCGTGAGGTCGAGGGAAGCCTGTGGTCCGGAGTGAGGATTCTAACCCAGCGACGGGAACCAAACGCCACGGACGGAATCCATAGCACTGTGAAAACCCGGGGAAACGAAGCGCTATCGTCCGCCACGCTTCTGGAGAAGCGTGGCAATACCAGGTGCGTGAGAACAGAATCCTAAGGAGCGGGAGGGCAACAAGGAGAGAAAAAAGGGGTGAAAGGGGAGGGGAAGGGGGGGGCATTTGCTGCGGCACTAACGCACTGAATAGAGAAGCACTAAGGCACGGAGCAGCACTGAAAGTAGAGCACAGGGAGTCACGAAACGTATAGAAAAGATAGCATGTTGGTTTGGCTAAAGTAGGAGAACAAGGGAAAAGACTACAGTAGGAAAAAAGAACCAAGAATAGAGGAGACTAGAGGAAGGTAGAATAGAACAAAGACGACTACGACAGACAAGAGAGAAGTAGAAATATGAGGAAACAGTTCAGGAGGAACGAAGGAGAGAAAACAGAGGTCTGAAAAGCAAGAGGGAAACAGGACAGGAAAGACAGGGGAAGAGGTAGACAAGAGGAAGATTACAAGGAACATAATATCAAAACACTTACCAGTATATATTTCTGTCTCTCCGCATGCGTTTCCCGGAGGAACCTGTGTGACGAAGGGGATCAAAGAGAAGACTGAGAAGAACAATCCACAGAATCCTAAAAAGCTAGAAGAAAGAAAACAGGAGAACAACCAGAGCCAAAAGAAGAGAACAAACAGAGAGACTCCATCCTATTATCAATCAATACAAATCATATATAACTCATCGGCAACCGACTCCCGAGTATTCCCTATACGCCGAGTACGTCACATGAAGCTTATCTACGAATTGTGCTGTGTAAGTAGAATTTCAGGCAGCTATCATTGAATAAATTGCCCCATTAAAGTGTATTGTATTTAAAAATCTGTGAGCTGAGGTTTTGCTGAGACAGTGTGCATACGCTGTCTGCAGAATCTTTTCTTTGTTAAAAAAAAAGTGTAAAACAGGCTAAGACCCCGCCCATTACTTACCACTGGTTGACTTCCATGTCACTCACATTTCCTTGCTTCTTATTGGTCATGCCTCCTGCTTCTTATTGGTCATGCCTCCTGCTTCTTCCCACCTTCTTTCTCCTGGGCTTCTGTCCCAGCCATCCAGAACGTGCCTAAAAGAGCTTCCTGTTTGTAGCCAGTGTCCTTTCACTGGCCATGAGCTCCTTCAGGTACTTTTTTATACTTTTTGCCATACCCTCCAAAAGAGTGCATGGCACTGTACAGTCCCCTCCTCTCCGCCTTCCTCCCAATGTCCGTTGTTGCGTTTCCCTCCCCACCACGCAGCTGTCTCATGTTGCTCCCCGCCACATGGCCTTCTCTCACTTTTGTTGCTCCGTTCCTCCTCTTATGCACCTCCCTGGTGTTGCTTCCCCGCTCCACTGTCTGTTGTTTCTGCTCCCTTCCTCCTCCCCTGTGTTGCTTGCCCCAGCACTTTTTTAGACAAATTCGGCAGCAGAGGGGGTTGCTGTGCAACATAGCTTAAAGGAAAAAAAAGCGATGTGACGCGGTCAACACTGGCCATGTAATAGCGCTTTTTTCTTCACTTAAAGGTCGTGTTGCACAGCAACCCCCTCTGCTGCCCAATTTGTCTAAAAAAGTGGTGGGGCAACATTGAAAAGCCAATAGATCTTGCATAGGCAAAACCCATTGGCTTTGCCACGTGCTTTTTCATGTTCGTTTCCATCAGGGGCACAACTGGACAAAAACCCCAGAGGGGGCTAACACTTCAAACTATAGGAGCAGAGCCATCTTCATAACCAGAGTAAAAATGACTTGTGGAGGTTAATTTCACTCTTCTGGAGCATCTTTTAATAAGGAAGGTCCAGCTCTGGGCAATATTTGGACAATGATGCACCAAGGGCCATTAACATTGTGGTGCATTATACATTCTTTACAAGGGTTAGGGTTTTTCCTGAAGGAGTTGTAAAAGAATGAATGTTAAATAGTGCGTTTTATACACAATGGGCCAGCAGACTGAGTATGACATGAAACTTTGTGTTCTTGTGTCAGGGAAAATCGCAGTGCCTTCTCAAATACACTGGAGCAAGTTACATTGGTATCAACCTTCAAAAACCAACTTTTATAAGCTATTTAGGTATCCTTCCCAAAAGGATATTTTGGAAAATCAGTAGCAAATAATGCAGTACCCGTATGTCGGAAAATGCCTCTGTTGGCATGGTTACCCCCTAACCTTTTGCCTTTTGTTGATGCTAGTTATGATTGAAAGTGTGCTGGGACCCTGCTATCCAGGCCCCAGCACCAGTGTTCTTTCCCTAAACTGTACCTTTGTCTCCACAATTGGCACAGCCCTGGCACACAGATAAGTCCCTTGTAAATGGTACCCCTGGTACCAAGGGCCCTGTGGCCAGGGAAGGTCTCTAAGGGCTGCACCATGTATTATTCCACCCTGGGGACCCCTCACTCAGCCCATGCACACTGCCTCACAGCTTGTGTGTGCTGGTGGGGAGAAAAAGGCTACGTCGACATGGCACTCCCCTCAGAGTGCCATGCCCACAACCCACTGCCTGTGGCATAAATAAGTCACCCCTCTAGTAGGCCTTACAGCCCTAAGGCAGGGTGCACTATACCACAGGTGAGGGCATCGTTGAATGAGCACTATGCCCCTACAGTGTCTAAGCCAATTCTTAGACATTGTGCAGGGTAGCCATAAAGAGTATATGGTCTGGGAGTTTGTCAAACACGAACTCCACAGTTCCATGATGTCTACACTGAATCTGGGAAGTTTGATATCAAACTTCTCAGCACAAAGTTTGGTATCAAACTTCTCAGCACAATACATCCACACTGATGCCAGTGTGGGATTTATTGAGAAATGCACACAGAGGGCATCTTAGAGATGCCCACTGTATACCAGCCCAACTACTAGTGCTACGTTGACCAGTTTCTGCCAGCCTGCCACATCCAGACAGGTTTCTGGCCACATGGGGTGAGTGCCTTTGCCACTCTGTGGCCAGGAACAAAGCCTGTACTGGGTGGCGGTGCTTCATACCTCCCACTGCAGGAATTGTAACACCTGGTGGTGAGCCTCAAAGGCTCAAGCCTGGTGTTACAGCGCCCCTGGGCACTCCAGCTAGTGGAGATGCCCGCCTCCCGGACACAGCCCCCAAGGTGTCCTGAGCTGAGGTGACCCCTGCCTTAGGAAATCCTCCCTCTTGTTCTGAAGGATACCCCCCAATAGGATTAGGGATGTGCCCCCCTCCCCACAGGGAGGAGGCACAAAGAAGGTGTAGCCACCCTCAAGGACAGTAGCCATTGGCTACTGCCTCCCAGACCTAAACACACCCCTATATTGAGTATTTAGGGGCAACCCTAAACCCAGGAAACTAGATTCCTGATGACCTGCAACACGAAGAAGGACTGCTGACCTGAAAGCCCCGCAGAGATGACGGAGACGACAACTGACTTGGCCCCAACCCTACCTGCCAGTCTCCAGAATCAAAGAACCTGCACAGCGATGCATCCAGTGGGACCAGCGACCTCTGAGGACTCAGAGAACTGCCCTGCAACCAAAGGACCAAGAAACGCCCGTGGACAGCAGCTCTGTCCAAAACTACAACAAAGAAACCATCTTTAAAGGGACTCCCGCCTCACTCCGGAAGCGTGAGTCCCCAACACTCTGCATCCGACGCCCCCGGCTCGTGTCCAGAAGAACCAACACTGCAGAGTTGACCCCCAGGTGACTCCAACGACGTGGACCTCCCTGCATCCCCACAGCGACGCCTGCAGAGAGAATCCAGAGGCTCCCCCTGACCGCGACTGCCCGGTAACAAAGGAACCCAACGCCTGGAAGAAGCACTGCACCCAAAGCCCCCACGCCTGAGAGAAACCAACTACCCGTGCAGGACTGACCAGCAGGCGGCCCTCATCCTTGCCAAGTCAGTGGCTGGCCCGCGAAGCCCCCCTGTGCCCTGCCTGCATCGTCAGAGTGACCCCTGGGTCTCTCCATTGATTTCTACCTAAAACCCGACACCTACTTTACACACTGCACCCGGCCGCCCCTGTGCCACTGATGGTGTATTACACAGATCCAACTTCCTAAATTGGTGGCAGCGATGGGATCAAAGACTTTTCATTTGCTGGACTATTCAGCCAATACCTGGTCACACGACCAAAATTCCAAAAATTGTCATTAGAAATGGATTTTTGCAATTTGACTATTCATGTCCATGCTCTATACCACATAGACTGATGTTGCTGTGCTCCTTCATACTACAGTGCAACCTTTAGTTTACAATCTTTAGTTCAATTCCCATCAAATATTCTTAGTTTTGGTTCTCTAGGTCACTTCCACAGTCTCAAATACAACCCACATTTGGAAAGATGTTGGTACTAGCGACACAAAAAATCACAGAAACTGGACAGGTTTGAATATCTATGGTGTACTCAAAGCACACAATAGCCTCAACCAGAGGCAACCAGTAGTAGGAGCTGCGACAACTGGCTTTCCATTTGAAACCCCTGGCACCTCCATTGCTACCACTAGTCTCAGGGCTTACAAAGGCATTGGCAGGATAGGAGAAGGTAAACACAGCTAAAAAAAATCCAGTTTTCTTTCTTTATTTACAATTTGGTGCCTCCAGCTAGTCTCTGGGTAATGAAAAGAAGATTCCTGAATGATTAAGGTTGGATCTTCGGGTCACCCATGTGAAGAAATTGGTGGTCAAATGTTATGATGCCACTTCCACTTCTGTTGGCATTTTACTGAAGTACAACATAGACCAATTCCTGAACTTACACCATACTCCTGCACACAAGCAACAGAAGAATATGAAATAATAATAAGGTTTCTTATAATATTTTACAACTGTACTCAAAGATTAACTGGTACAACTTAATCATGTGTATACTTTACACACGTAACAGAGTTCTTGTGTAAAGCAATCATGAATTAAGACTCATTGAGTGCAAGCTCAGTAGTAGTACAGCAAAGTACTTTTAGAAAGAATGGTAAATATATCAAAGTGACTTTGAAGATGAGAGGTGGGATTTTGAGGACATGAGGAATGGAGCACAAAAAGAAAACACAATTACTTATAACATTTATTGAAAACAATATGCTATATAAATTTGCAAATATAATGAAGTATATACGGATTCCTAGTGGTGTATATCTATATATTACATAGAGAACTTCAATGCTATGCTACAATGCCTCAACTCAATATATAACCAAATACCTTGCTGGGTCTCTAACATACACACCTACTTCCACTATATAACCCAATCATTCACCATACAAACACCACACATCACCACATTATAAAAAGCACAACTAATATATTATTAACATTGGACTTGTACATTTTCTCTGTAAAGCATTGGATGACATAGATACATTTATAAGAATTTAACAAGTCGGACAAATTTAGCTTTAAAACGTCATCATTGAATCCACCAAGATATGTTAGTTTGTCACACAACCATAGCAATCTGTCCCCAAAATATATGAGGTTATGGTAATATCCTTGAATTTTTGTCTAGTCCAGTTTTCCAATGCTGACGCGTATATCGGTGGATCTACCTTCCTCAGGGCGTGAACATTAAAAATAAACAATGAAAGACCCCAGCAGAATTCATGATAATGGCAGAAAGATACTGGAAGCACACTACCAACAATTGCTGGGATAATGGCCAAGTTTCGTCACAAAAGATGAAAGAACACATGGTAGGAAAGAGGCCAGGGTCCAGAAATCCAGAGCTAACTGATGGGCCGGTGTTTTAGAAGGTCTATGTTGGGACAATTTCGGACATTGTTTTGTTGTTATTGTTGCATGGAAGCCACCCCTTTGTAGCGGCAACACACAATCTTTGTTCATACTTTGTATTTGACTTGTTTAAGTTGGGGCCATCAGTTACCTCTGGATTTCTGGATCCTGGCCTCTTTCCTGTAAATATAAGTTTACAAACAAATTCACCTTACTTATGTTGCCAGGATTTCACAAACTGATTTCTTAAAGTTCTAGGCCCTTTTATAAGTGCAAAGATCTCTGCACCCTTAAATCACATTCAAGGGTGGGATTTAGGGTAATCTTGGGCATTTCAAGGTATTTTGTTTCCTTTCACAGCCTGGAAAAGGTTGCATTTTACTCTAGCCAAGGCTGGCATAAATCTTTTTCCAGGCTGGGAAGGGAAATGAATCACCTCCAAATTTGGCTGAGATATGAAGGAAGCGGATTGCCTATGAAGAACATATTTCCCAAGAAGGAAAAACAACAAATGCATTCACACAGGAGATTCCATTCCACCCTTGCAACGTTCTCCATCACAGAAATCTCAGTACTGAGGGAATGGGATCTAAATTTGAAAATAACATGATTTTCCAAGGACTACACATGCAAACCTGCTCCAGGTGCACCTTTTCATGTGGAATTTGTGAAAAAGTGGTGCATCAGCTATGATGCGTCACTTTTTTGGGCCCCCCCTACTGGCACATTACAACGCCATGGTTGCGCCCTATTTATAATATGGCGCACCATGGCGGTTGTTTGCACAAAAGCATCAACATTTATGATGCTACTGTGGCGCTTTGCTACCCTAGCAGAAAAATGTTGACGCTAGTACAGCAAAGTGCAAGGAAGCCCACAGGTTACTATGGTAGCATCATTTAAGCACCTGCTCTAAGCTGGGGTTAAAAATGACACCAAAAATGGCACAGTGAAATCTGTTAAATTTCACTGTGCCATTTTTGCAGGCCTCCTAGTGCTGGAACGTCCCCCTTGCATACATTATGCCTGGTGCAAGCATAATGTGACACCATGGTTTACAAAGTGGTGGAATGCAAGCATTGTGCATATGGCGAGGCAGAAAAGCCACTTTAGCGGCACCTTCGCGTCAAAAAAATGATGCTATGGTGGCGTCAAGGTGTCGCTAGGGTCTCTTAAATATGCCCGAATGTTTTCAAGAGGTGTCATAAGATTCAATGTGTATGAAGATTCAGTACAATTTGCTTTGCGCCCCTAGACTCCATCTAGCAATTGTTGTTTGTCCATTTGCTTTGTTTCCACTTAAAAGTTCTCTCAAGCATGTTGCACAAACCAAATAAAGTTGAAGAAACACCTAATTTCTCGACCTCGAAAGAAGAAAACAGTGTTAGATTCAGTTCCTGGGCTTGTCCAGCATGTTATACACACATCTCTGCCCCACTGGGCTACCTTGTCGGCTATTTAGCACGATAAATAGCTTCTCTGTTGAAAAGCAGGCGACTTAACTGATGTTTGTGAAGATTGCGCAAGGTGCCGCCTCCGCACAAGCCCTCACCTGCAGAAGCTTACCTTGGCCAGAGCCACTTCAGGCCAGGAATGCAAGCCTTTTGCTGCCAACTAATTGATGGAAATTAATATGGACGCCCAAAGGCAGTGGATGTGACTAACCTGTGGCCCGAGCAGGAGGCATTTATTAACATTATCTTTGATTTCTTGGTAATCCGTACACAAATTGTGACAGAAAATGACGTATCACAGCTTGTTTTTTAACAAACAGGCAAACCTACTGACATTTCAGACTTCTCTTTCGAAGGACTAACTCCTAAGCAAATGTTGTCCCCCTGGCCTGCGTAACCCAGGAATAGTCCACATTTACAATATATTTTGCAGCCTAGAAGTGGTCTTCCTCCTACTTCTTACGCATGTCATATTTTTTTGGGGGGGATTGGTGTCCTAAACTTTCCAATATAGTATGTTATGTTTGACACCCCCCAGGTCTTTCAGTTTATTGCTGCTCCTGTCTTCTAAGCCTGCTTTCAGTGGAAGGTAAATTACAGAATATCTGGCTCACTTACCAGAAATCTGCATTACAGGTAAGTAGTCAGAGCACTACACCCACATCCATTCATCCTTGTCACAGTCATAATGAATGAGGATGTAGCCAGTATCTAGCGGGTACCCATCCGAATACACCAGATAGATAAAAGATGTGAATCAACATGACATCACATCAGATAAGGCCAAAGTACAGTAGGAGATGTCACTTAGTGGCTAGGGCTGCTGACTTTGGAACTGAGGAACCAGGTTCAAATCCTGTCCTCAGGTCAGCATCCTGTGATTCCAAACAAATTGCTTAATGTCCTGATGCCTAAAAACACAAATAAGTTTAATGCAGTCTCGTCCTGTTGTAAATCACTCTAATACCTGAGGGCCAAGTTAACACTATATAAAACAGCCAAAAAGTAGAGTCAACACAATCTATGAAGCTGCCAGCTAAACTGAACACTTCTTGTATGCTTCCACAATGGGCTTATTCAAAGCTGTATCTAAGGCAGATATTGCTAGCATCCTCAACTCCCTCAAAGCCATCTCACATGAAGATAACGTCTTACTTCATCAAAGTCCTCTACAGAGAAGCTCTTTCACCCATATTAATTACTGTCAACCCCTCCCTCACTCAAGGCATGTTCCTCTCAAGACTGACCATACCCTCCCACTCAATATGAAGCCCAAAATAGACCTGGATGACCTTGCCAATTACTTCATCAGCAAGATCATTGAAAAAACAGTCTGTGCTCACCTCCAAGATCACATAAATGCTAACCATCTCTTTCAAGCCTACCAGTCTGGCTTCAGCTCATGCTGTAGCATGGAGGTAATCACCTTACAAATTACAGACAATGCTCTTATGACCATGGATAAAGATGATATCTGAGCCCTAATATAACTGGTCTAGTCAGCATTCTTCAACACTGTCAATCATGTCACCCTCATACACACCATGAAGTTGTGAATGGTTCTATCTTGTCCGGGTTATGTTCAATCTCTGCATGACACCCTGTTCAAGCTTTATTTACCAACAACAGCATCAAAATTCATCGATATGCTGAAGATACATATTTCTACTTAAAGTCTCCTACATTCTATTGATTGCATGTCTCATGCTCTTCCTGAGCCTCTTTAAGACCTGGACATCAAGTACCTACCTGCGGTTTCACATCTACCAAGACAGAATTTCTGTTATTTGGCAAGACTTTAGATATTAATCAGTCCACCCTGGGCTCCATGACATGGACCTGGACGATTCAAAGCCTAGCTTTCATCCAACCGTATGTCACTTGGATTCACCATCAACACTAACCTCACCCTTAAGGAACACATTGGCATGAAATAAAGATAGCCTTGTACCAACTCACTCTACTAAAGAAAGTGAAAATGTTCCTCCCATAAAGTGACTTCAGGGCAGCCCTTATGCTCTTGAATCTGGATGGTGGCAATGGCCTGCTCCATTGCCTCGCAGTCTCTATGTTGGCCCCTGTAAAAGGCATCCTATAAAATGTGGCACATCTCATGAAGAATTATGATCACAACTGCCCAATTATGGTGAACCTGTGTGAGTCAGACTGTCTGACTGACTGACTTTTTAAAAAAAATAGCTGCATTGTTTATAAAGCCATCAGAACCAGCTCCCCCACATATTTGTCTGACAAGCGCTCCACTCCCAATGACTGTCAGCACACCTGGAGCCAGAACCCCATCAAACTGGAAGCAAATAAATACAAAAAAAATAAAAAACAAGGCCTTTTTCCGCTATGCACCCAAGATCTGTAACAACACCCCTCTATCCTCAATCCTGCTACAACGTAGGAAAGAGCTGGAGATGCATTGCTTTAGATAACACTTAGAAACCATCCACTGCACCATAGCCACAGACAACACCACCCTAATCATGGAACACCTCAATTTCCAACCCCAAATCGACAGCAAAGCCACTACCATAGGCACCTTCTCCTACAGACTCACAGGACCATGACCCAGTTTCTCCGACGCCATCCCCAAATTCGTCACCCCACTCACCATCGACTCTAAACACTACATCTTTCGCAGAGACCTCGATTTTCACCACGACAACCTTAACAACCCCAACACAGCCAACCTCCTCAAAAGCATGAACAACATCAGCTTCACCTAACTAGTCACTGACCCCACACACTACGCAGGAAACACGCTCGACCCCATCTTCATGGCCAGTGACATAGTCAAGTTCAGCCTTGTCAATGAGCTCACCTGGACAGACCACGCCATCATCCACTTCACCATCACAGGTTCCCTCGTCACCACCACCAAGGCTCCCAGCACCTCACACCACAGCTGGAACAAATTATCTGAGAGGCAATGGACCAATGCCCTCAACACCTCACACCGCTGCCAACCTTAGACAGGCTGTCAAGAACTTCTCCACCTGGATCACCAATTGAACCGATAGAGTCGCCACCATCAAGCCCACCAAACTCAAAAGACCCCAAAACAGGCCAGTTGTTATACCACGGAACTGAGAACTGCAAAACGCAACTGCAAGTGACTAAAAAGGAGCCCATAGACAAAGCACATTCAAGTCATCCCTCAACCAATTCAAGCAACTACTGAAAGAGATGAAGACGAGCACCCTGGCTGACCTCATTGAGGCCAGCTCTAACCACAGCAAAAAACTCTTAACATTGTCAGAGAGTTCTCCAATCCCCTCAGCCACCCAAACCATCACCCCCCCCCCTTCTCAGGAACTCTGTGACACCCTCTACAAAAACTTAAAACCCCAGCCCAGGGCCGCTGAGAGCCCACAGCCTCTTTGCTCCCACCTGCTCAAGGCTTGGGACCAGCTCACCACACAAAACACCACAGCCATCATGAACTCCGCCCACTGAGGAGCACCCACGGACCCCTGTCCCCACCACATTTTCAACCTCAGGAGCAAGATGATCAGCAGCGAGCTCACCCACATCTTCAACTCATCCATAACGACGGACACCATCCCCAAAGTATGGAAACTTGCAAAAGTCAAACCCCTTCTCAAGAAACCTTTCACTGACTCCAGCAAACTCAAAAACTAACGTTCCAGTTCTCTTTGCTCCTCTTTCCTACCAAAGTCCTCAAAAAGGCCATCAACCGGCAACTCACAGAAAACCTGGAGATCAACAATCTTCTGGACCCCTCCCAATTCAGATTCCACATCAACACGGAAACTGCCCTGATCGCTGCCACAGACGACATCAGAAAGGATTCTGATGTCGTCTGTGGCAGCGATCAGGGCAGTTTCCGTGTTGATGTGGAATCTGAATTGGGAGGGACCTCAACCAGTGAGAAACGGCTGCCCTGATTCTCCTTGACCTCTCAGCAGCATTCAACACCATTTCCGACCACATCCTTATCAAGAAGCTTCATCACATTGAAATCCATGGAGACACCCTCAAATGGATCACTTCCTTCCTCACCACAAGAACTCAGAGAATCTGGCTACCACCTTTCACATTTGTACCGAAGAACATCATCTGCAGCGTCCCTCAAGTCTCATCCCTCAGTCCTAAACTGTTCAACATGTACATGACCCCCTTGGCCAACATCGTCAGAACCCACAGAATGAATATCATATCCTACCCAGATGACACGCAGCTCATCCTTTCACTATCAGAAGACCCCTTCACCACAAAGGCCAACTTCTGCAGGTGCAGGACAGGCATTGCCAACTGGAAGAATAACAACTGCCTAAAACTCAACACAGACACAACGGAAGTGCTGATCTATACAAACAAGGTCTCCCCATGGAACGACTCCTGGTGGCCTTCCGAACTAAAGACAGACGATGCTATCAACCTTGGCATCATCCTGGACAGCAAGCTCACTATGAAAAACCAGATCAACGCAGTCTCTTCCGCCTGCTTCCTCACTCTTCATATGCTCCATAAGATCTTCAAATGGTTTCCCGTCAACACTAGACGAACCATCACTCAAGCCATAGTCACCAGCCGGCTGGAATACGGTAACGTACTCTACATAGGAATCGCAGCGCACCTCCTGAAGAGACTACAGACCATACAGAATTCAGCAGCCAGACTCATCCTCAACCTTCCCATATTGGCCCTATACCACCACCCACCTCAAGAAGCTCCTCTGGCTTCCCATTCAGAAGAGATGTTAATTTGAGATGCTGATCCACACTTACAAGAAACTTCACATTGACGACCAGCATACATCAACCACCACCTGAACTTCCACCAACCCTCCAGAACCCTGTTCTCTGCTTCCCTCTTCCTCACACACAAACCCTGCATCAGCAGAATCAACAGTGGAGGATGCTCCTTCTCCGACCTTGCTGCAAATTCCTGTAACAACCCCCCTCTTCACATACAGACCTCATCCTCTCTTCTGGAATTCAGGAAAGGACACCAGGCATGGCTGTTCAACTGAACCCCTTAGCAGCTATGGTCTCTGCTCCTGGATACCCTCATGGGTGATTAGCCACGCTCTATAAATCCTGTTTGATTGATTGATCTTAGACATTTGCAATGTTTTACCACTTTAGGTGAGGCTGCAAAAGACTTCAAACCTAAGTATTCAGCTTCCCTGCCAGAAGCTTCAACTGAAGCAACTGGAAAGAGGTCAGAGGGGGCAGTGAAATATCACACTGTTGCCACACATATAAGAGCCAGAGGATGGTGCAGAGTGGTATAGAGCAAGAACACTGGAATTATGAAAGTCTTTGAAATTTTCTGCATAATTATGAATTTAACACATTGCCACATAATCCAACACTTTCTGAATTTTGGCACATTTCCTAGCTCAAACAGAGGATTGTTTGGGGGTGTCTTGGAGTGCCATGGAGTGAGGCTCCCATACAATATCCCCTCCCTTGGCAAATATCCTGCATAAAAAATAGGCGTAGACCCCCCTACAAGCAGACTGACCTCCCCTTTCCTCTGTGTGCCTGGGGACCCAACAAAGCAGCGGCATGGCTACCAGAGGCTAGGCAGAGGAGACGAAGAATTGTAGAGCACGGCCTGCCTGGAGGAGAGCCAAGATGGTGCCTGCTGGCTGAGTGTTGCGGCAGTCCAGCAGGAGCAGAGGAGCCCCTATCTGGAGTAGAGTTGCCAGAGATGGGATTGAGGCCCCTCCCATATCAGAAGATGCTGGGTGCATTTGAAATAACTGCTATAGAACCATGGAGCACTTATGTGTGTATGGCAGTCATGCCAAGCATAGCAGCTACTTGGGCTGGGAGGAGATGTTCCAGATTGGACAAAAGGGCCAATGCAAACATGAACAGGAGATACTGAACCATGGAGGAGGTGTGAACAGCAAGATAAGTGCCCACCCACCTACTCATGCTTCTTTTTCCTCTCTTGATTTTTCCCATCACCATTAGCACAGGAAGTGACATCACTGAATCTCCCATCACCCACCTGCACAGCAAGTGACAGCACTGAATTTCCCATCATCCACCTGGATAGAAAGAGACATTACTGGGTTTACAGCCAAAACTGTCTTTAAAGGAAGCTAAACAAGAGTAGTTAATTTCCCACCATCCATCAGCATAAGAAGTGACATCACTGAATCTACTATCATTTACCTTTACAGGAACTCGCATCACCGAATTTCCCATCATCTATCTGGACAGGAAGTGACATTACTGGATTTCCCTCCAAATCTGTCTTTAAAAGAAGAATTCAAGAACGAGAACTTCATTCCCCATCAACCATCAGCACAGGAAATACCATCATGGCACCCTGGACTCCTTAATGACAGCTGCAACATGGATGTGCAGCAGACACGTGCAGCGGGTGTGCTGCTGTTGCACCAAAGGTGCGCCCTCCACCAGGAACCCCAGTCCAACCCCTGTCCATCGATACTCTGCAGCACTCCTTACGTTCCTAGACCCCAGACAATGTTCTTCCAACTGCTGCCGCACCCACATCACACCACAGTAGCTTTGACCTATACCCACTTCCAGTTTTCCAGCAGGACCGTCTTCACAAGCCAGGAGAAGGAATCGCTGTCATCTACAAGGAGTCCAAAGAAATTAAAAAAGAGATATATTATGTAGAAAAGAAAATTAGCACTGACCAAACCATCAGCAAATGATAAATCTTTGCTAAAATCAGTAGAGAATATCATTAAAGAATTTGAAAAAAATAGTAAAGCTAAGAAGACAGATAAACTACAAAAAGATATTAAGCAATATAATAAAGAAAGAACATACCCATATCTGTGGAAAGACTTTTATCAAAATAGTAGTTCCTTTCCTCACCACCTAAAAAATTCAACCTTTTCTGACAAGGGTTCAGATTCTGATAGTGATCAGACAGCATCACACCCTGAATCTTTTTGTAATAGTGATGAGCCATCCAAAGAAGTTTTTTCAGGCCCAGACTGGAAAGGTTCTGGTGGACATCGGCGACAAAGAGCAGGGTGAAGAGGTGGTGTACAAATCAGTATACACCCGGCAAAGATAAACTTGGAACCAATACTACAAATGCGAAGAAATGTCATATTTGACATGATTTAACTGCCCTGCCTCTCTTAAAATTTGTAAAATTTGTAATTGACAATGCTTCATAAAAGCTTTATTAGAACGTTTCTCATTGGGCCCTTCCAAAACACTATTAAAATCATTGATCCTGAGGATTGGCTCCAGTAAATATGACTTATGAGGCCAAAACATCAACGGTGCTCCACCTCTCAATTGCAACAGATTGGATAATTAACTGTTAAAGATATTTTGTGGCCTTTCTCTCAGTTGCTTTGAGAGTGGACTTTTTCATACATTAATTTCTGGAGTATGGACTGAAACAAGAGCATGATAATATATGTAGGGTTTTCTTTGTATTTTGATGTACCTTTTCGACCTTAGATTTGCGTTTTTAATTCAAATACATGTTTCATGCATGTTTTGTCTTGTGTACGTCTGTTTTTTCCTTTGGTGCGGTTTTTCCTTTGCTTTAGTTTCTTTTGCATTTTGTGCAGTATCCTAATGGCATACTTTTGAGAACAACAGTTTTGATGAAGTCCTTCCGAATGAACAGAAACAGTGAGTGAGAGGGAAAGAGAAAAGGTGAGGGACAGAGAGAGGGACAGCGAAAGGAAGCAGGAGTGACAGGGACAGAGGTACAGAGAGAGAGGGAAAGATATACTCGTAGTGTCTCAAGATGGTAAGAGAAGACACAAGCTTATATGTCTTGGAGAAGGTTGTTTAATGCACCCCATCCATCAGTATCCGGCACTTAACTGCCTTCTCTAGAAATCCCCAACATCCTCTTCAGCAGCATAGAATGCCCTCCTTAGAGTGTTTTACTTAAGAACACTACTTAAGTCATCTCACAATAGATAGATAGATATATAGATCGACAGAGTGTAGATAGGTACAGAAACAGAAGGATAGGTGTAGACAGATAGGTATAGTCTAGATAGATATAGTGACAGATGCAGAGCAATGGAGATAGGTTGAAAGGTGGAAAGTTTACATCTCAGCTGAAAAGCTTCACTGCGCCACTGAGCTTCTGTTGCTTGTTTTGCACACTGCAACTGTGCCCTCCAGCCCTTTACCTCTCACTCTCACCCATCCCGCAAAGAGTAAACACTGATCTGCCAGACATCGGTCATCACTTACAAAATGAAATCCCTGCTAATGGCCTGATAAGTAAGATGTTGCTGGTGCTGGGCATGATGGGCCACCTACCCCTCTGGGCCCTGTTGCACTGCACTGGCTGCACCACTGCTAGCTACACCCCGCCGTGAAACAAATATTGACAGTAGATGTGAACCTACTAAGGGAAGACAATAAAAACAAAAAAAAATCAGCAATAGAGTCACATATAATGAATCCATGTTGTTTACTCGAAGACCCCCTGTGCAGGTGCTACAAACACAGATGAAGCAGCTAACAGACACAGTACATCCGCTCCAGAGGACAGCAGACGATGAGGAGCGGTGCTGTTACTGAATGCAGATACAGCTAGACCTACCTGGGTGAACTGAGGGAAACAACATGGACCAGTTTCTGGAAGACTGGCTAATTGATAATATATCTGGTGGTATACCCTCCACCTCAAGGTATCCTATACATTTATTTATTATTCTGGTAACCATACCTGGATTACTCACAAAAAGTGAAGTTCAACCCTAACAGCCTGACAATACTGTTTGATAGACCCTCACACACCCTATTGGTGTCATGCTTCCATATCAGGTCTCATCCTGGTCCCAAAAAAACAGGATGGGCTCGACCATACTCCAGGGAGCACTTAGTATATTATCCTGCAGGTTCTTAAAATAAAAATGTTTCAGAACAACTAGAGATTATTTTTATTAATGGAGTTCCTGGTGTAATTAGAAATTATATTACAATGGGGTGTCAATGGAAAAAGGGATTCTACATCCTGTATGATTAAACATGTTTCAGACCTAAAATGTAATGGCCATTGGGTCCAGCGCTTTTGTCCGGACTACATAGCAGCCTGATTCATAAATAAATGTATAGGATACCCTGTGGTGGAGTGAATCTATGACAGGAGGATGTATCCTGTGTCTTTCTTCTCATCCCTTCCATAGCACCAGATCGACCTCTGGTCTCCGTGTGCTACCAACGCTGTGGATATATGGGGGCATACCTTCAAAGTTTTTAGGAGTGGAGGTGGCGCACAGGTTCCTGGGGCACCTTCCAGTGCCTACCCACCCCTGGTCAATAGTGACCTGGTTGTCGGACTACTGGGATTGGGACAGAGTAATGCAGGTGGCCTGGGAGCATGCAACGTGGTTTATAGACAGCAATAAGATCAACATTTTCTGGGCTACATGGTATAAGACCACTGCCCAATGACAATAAAGATCCTTTATGGACAATAACATATGCACTGCTGTACTCTGCAAAACTGGTGGTGGGAGGCACACACACTTTTTCACCACTGTGGTTGAGACTTTGGGTCAATGTAGGGAGCTGATAGGCACTGTTCACAATATCGAAAGAAGGCCTGCTCCCTATACACAACAATTAAAGAAAAAGCAACACATGACGGGGCGCAAGTAGTTGCAGATATTGCTAAGCTCCAGGAACCCGGAGAATGTAACCTCAGTGATGGTAGGCTGGTTAGTGCAGAGAGCGTCCCAGGACCTGCTACTGGGGATGATTTGCTGGGTAAAGAGCCATCAGTGACTCCAGTGACTGATGAGTATATATATGTTGGAAATGGCTTTTTCTGCAGGGTTATCCCCAAACATTTTGCCTTCTTCCTCCTATTTTTTTAGGTCTATTTTTGCTGGTTTATTGTCTCTGCACACTTTACCACTGCTAATCAGTGCTAAAGTGCAAGTGCTCCCTATAGAAATTGTGCTGTTGATTGGTTTATCCATGATTGGCATATCTGAATTACTGGTAAGTCCTTAGTAAAGTGCACTAGAGGTGCCCAGGGCCTGTAAATCAAATGCTACTAGTGGGCCTGCAGCACTGATTGTGCCACCCACATGTGTAGCCCTGTAAACATGGCTTAGACCTGCCACTGCAGTGTCTGTGTGTGCAGTTTTAAACTGCCAATTCAACATGGCAAGTGTATCAACTTGCCAGGCCTCAACCTTCCCTTTTACTACATGTAAGGCACGCCTACGTGAGGCCCCAGGAAAGCCCCATGGGCAGAGTGCAGTGTATGTTTAAGGTAGGACATATACTAGTGGGTTTTATATGTCCTAACAGTGAAATACTGCCAAATTTGGTTTTCACTGTGCAAGGCCTATCTCTCGCATAGGTTAACATGGGGGCTGCCTTTAAAATCCTTAAAGAGCAGATTCCCTTTGAGGGTAGATAGAAATATGGAGTTTAGGGTCTCTGAAAAATTTGGTTTTTAAATTGTCTGTTTGAAAATACCACTTTTGGAAAGTAGGCATTTTCTTTCTTATACCATTCTGTTTGTGGATTGTCTGTCTGGGTCAGTTTGACAGTTGGGCTGTTTTGCATCTCTCTAGACAGTGACACAAAAGGGGGTGGGGTGTAGCCTGCATATCCTGATGAGCCATCTGAGCTAGAGAGGAGGGAGGAGTGGTCGTTCACACCTGAAAGGACTGTGCCTGCCCTCACACAATGCAGTCTCCGACCCCCTGGTGTGCGTCTGGGGCCTGGCCTGGGCAAGGAACGATCTTGAAAATACTTGAGGCTTTGCTTTGAAGTTTGCCAACTTCAAAGGCAGAACTGGGTATAAGAAGACCCAAAACTCCAGACTTTTAGAATCTTTCTGGAATCAAGAGGAACCTCTGCCTAGGAGAAGAGCTGAAGGAGGAGTATTGTCCCTTTGCTGTGTTGCTTTGCTGGACTGGCCTGCAGTTGCTGCTTCTGCCTGAAAAGAGTGCAACGGGTGAACTTTGCTGTGTGTCCTGCTTGAGAAAATTCTCTCAGGGCTTGGAGTAGAGCTTGCCTCTTGTTGGAAGTCTCAGCATCACCAAAGACTTCAGTTTCCTCGACCTGCAGCACTGGGAACTGTGTGTTTTGTGCTGTTCAAGAGGAGAAACCACCATGCCGCCGCCAACGATGCCGCTGGCCTGCACCGTGACCTGCCGACACCACACGGAGTTGCATTGCCCCGCTTCGCACCGTGACCCTGGTCTCACCGACACCGTCATCGGATGACTTCACCGAGCCGCTGCTCGCACCTTGACCTGTGGGCCCGGCACTCCGGCATCACCTGCTCAAACCGCAGCCTGGGCATCCCCGACGACGACGCTCCTGCTGACACTGGCGCCGCTGCCTGCACCGTAGCCTGTGGACACCGCTCGTGAGGTACACGAAGTAACATCCCATCCCGCACCGCAGCCCTGTTCCACCGACGCCAGCACTATTGACTCCTGTGTCGTCACCAGGCATCCTGCCTGCACCGTGGCCTGTGGACACCGCTCGTGAGGGTCACAAAGCACCATCCCGTCCCGCACTGCTGGCTTGGGCCTACTGACGACAGCGCTTCAGCAGCAATGACGCAGCTGCCTGCACCGTGACCTGTGGACACTGCACGTCGCACCGCCACGCTTCACACTGCAGCCCTGGTCTCACCGATGCCGGGGGACGACGTTGCCGAACCGCTGCCTGCTCAGTGACCGGTGGGCACCGCACATCGCATTGCCCCGCTTCGCACCGCAGCCCCGACGCCATCCACGCCAGCGCACCTGACTTCATCAGCCTGCAGTTCGATCTGCAACGCATGTGACCTCAAGGGCCCGACGACTCCTGCACCGACTCCGGAACTGACACCGCAACGTCAGTGACGCCACTCTCCGGAGCTCACCGCGAGGATCACGACGCCCTGCAAATCCAAGGTACTGTTTGCGGGTCTTGCTGACACCGTAGCTGGCCTGCAACACCGCGGCCGGCCTGAACTGTTGGTTTTGTTGATCACGACGCCGTGATAGCCCCAGGTGGAGCTATCAACTTCAAGGAACTGTAGTTTTGAGTAAATCTTGCAGAATTCATATTTTTCTTACTGTATGTTGGATTTTTATCGTATTTGGTCTTGTTTTATATAGATAAATATTGGCTATTTTTCTAAAACTAGTGTGGTGTCTTTTTGTAGTGTTTTCACTTATTACTGTGTGTTATGTGCAAATGCTTTACACATTGCTTCTGACATAAGCCTGACTGCTCATGCGAAGCTACCAAGGGGGTGAGCAGGGGTTATCTGAGCGGGTTTCTCCCTTATCCTGACTAGAGTGAGGGTCCCTACTTGGACAGGGTGCAAACCGACTGCCAACTAGAAAGCCCATTTCTAACAATAAACTAGTGTGATTATCTAAGCTTGCTGTCCACTAACTGCTTATCTCATGGTAAAAGCTGTCACATATGACATGAGAGTCGAATGAAGGCTCTGAATGGCATGAGATGTAGAGTGTGGGTGCTATGCTAGAAAACACATAATGGTAGGGACGGAGGCATACCCACATAGCTATTTCAGAGTCAAAATACAATAAAAGCAACTCTTTTCTACCACACACCCCAGTTTGCCTGAATAGAAGTGGTTAATGTTGTTTGTTTAATTCCTAGTCGTATGGGCGAGCCAGATTTTCAAGACACAGTGTAACATGATGGGTCGAGGCCAGGTCACTATGCTGCAGTCCAATGTACAATCATGGGCCAAGAAGGCAGACCCAACTACAGCATGGCCCGAACATCAAAGGGCGAGTGGTTTTGTGATATCTTGTTTCAGTTGCTCAAGTATGTAATATTAATAACTAAATCAAATGGAATGTTAGTGCTTTATGAGAGTGTATAATATTTAAGACATTGAAAGGCACATATTGTTTGTTTCCAGGAAACTCACCTCACTAAGAATGAACTAGAGAAACTGGTGACAGGGTAGCGAGGATTGATAGTTGGCATTCTTAATTCTGAATTTTCCAGGGGTAACCTTGTGCAGATTGCACCAAAGGTGCCATTCATATAGTTGCAGCATGTAGACACTGAGGATAGATACACTGTAGGGGAAGGAAAGACAGATGGATCAGATCTTGATAGAGAATGCAAGTGCTCCAAATCATAATCAAATGCAGACCATAACTCCCTGGTGTTCTACTGGCACTGGTGACAATATCAGCTATAGTAAAGTTACAGGTTCCTTCTCCCCTACCAGGGGCAGCAGCCAGGGTCTCAAATGAATATAGCATTGGCGACTGATAGATGACTGGCGACAGCAGCAGACTAAGGCCCATATTTATACTTTTTTAGCACCGCATTTGCGTCATTTTTTTACGCAAAAGCGGCGGAAACGCACAAAATACAATTGTATTTTGTAAGTTTGCGCTGAATTTGCGTCACAAAGTGGCGCAAATGCGGCTCTAAAAAAATATAAATATGGGCCCAAGTCTTTGAAATATATATTTTACTACCCAGTCTATGGGATTTAGGGCCAGATGTATCAAGCGTTTTTGCATTCGCAAACGGGGCGAATGGCTGTTTGCGAATGCAAAAATGCGTTTTCCGATGTATGAAAGGCATTCGCAGTGTGAAATTAAGAAATTGCAAAAAATTGCGAATTTTTGCGATTGTGACATGAATTTGCAAGTCGCAAATAGTATATCGCAAATAGCGTCACGATTTACTGAATCGCTATTTGCGAAGCGCTAATTGCGTGATAGATAAGCGATTCGCGGATAGCGATCCGCTAAATCGTGAAGCAAATTAAGATACGCAGACTGCGACATGCAAAACCAGATTGACAATGCGATGCATCAAAAATTCGCAATTTGCGATTATTCGCATAATGGCCGTTTGCACATGCAATTTACCACGACCTGAAACAGGTGGTAACCAGGTGCAACCTATATAAAGAGGCCCAGAATGCCTTAGCTCCTCTTCCACAGTGGCTGCACTCTACGTCATGGCGAGGAGAATGAGGATCTTGGCAGGTTTTAAGAGAGAGAGGAGGAGACAGGAGCGCATTTTCAGAGTGCGCATAACCCTTTTTGACCAGACTGAGGAGGAAATTTATGAGAAGTACAGGTTAAGTTCAGCCATTATACTTGACCTGAAAGCTGAGCTACAACCCATGCTATAGCCCACAACACACAGGACCATTAGCATACCCAACCATGTGCAGGTATTATGCTCCCTGCATCTACTAGCCTCAGGGAGCTATCAAGGGGTCATAGCAGCAGCTGGAGGGGTATCACAGAGTGTCCTCTCTAGATTTTTCCAAGCCTTTCTCGATGCCATGCTGAGCAGAATACAGCTGTACATAAGATTCCCCAACACCCCCCTGGCATTACAACAAACTAAAGTTAATTTACACCAGATAGCACATTTCCCACATGTCCCAGGTGCCATTGATGGGACACATGTAGCAATCTGTCCCCCATCGGCCAATGAGTATGTGTATTGCAACCGTAAAAACCATCCTTGTATGAACATACAGGTGATTAGCGATGCCTCCTACATCATTAACGATCTTGTGGCCAGATACCCAGGGAGCACCCATGACTCCTACATCTTTCGCTACAGCGGGATACACACAAGACTGCTAGCTGGAGAGTTTGGTGAAGGATATCTACTAGGTAATTTGATAGTTCAGAATGATGCATTGTTGTAAGCGTGACGTCAGACAGCACATGTACTCATTTTACTCTCTGTGCATTCAGGAGACAGTGCCTACGCTGTGCGCACCTATATGCTTACGCCCTGCCTGAACCCTGCAACTCCAGCAGAGAGGAGGTACAATGCTGCACATAGGGCAACCCGCAATGTGGTGGAGCGCACTTTTGGGCTGCTGAAGAGACGCTTCAGGTGCATCCATAAGAGTGGAGGTGCACTACAGTACAGCCCAGAGACGACATGCAAAATTGTGGCCACATGTGCCATCCTGCACAACATAGCAACCACCAGGGGCATACCAGTGGAACTCACGGAGCCAGACTCAGATGAGGATGATGATCCCTTACCACCCCTTCAACCAGCAGAGAGGAGCAGTGCAGCAGAGGGCAGGCAAAGACATGCTGACGTCAGGCGCAACCATTTCTGATGTAAGTAATGACAAATCCACTTCAATTAAATGTATTTCTGTAGTGAGCATCTTTATTACCTTGACTGCAGGTAAACAATGTGTCATTAGGACATAGCTATTCACAATGGGCAGACATGAACAAGTCACAGTGTCAAACTATTAGCATCATAGCATGACTGTATTTCTACATGTTTATGGGGTCCCCTGTAGCCCTCTACATCACTTTTTACGTCCACGCACTCCACTTGAGTGCTCTGTGCCCTCGCTGGCACCTCTAGTAGCAGGTTCACATGCAGTACTGTGTCTGGCACTGTAACGCCTCGGATCAATCAAAGTGACTGTCAGACTGCTGAAGCTAGAGGACTCCTCACTGTCCCCAACACCCAGTTCGCTGGTTGTGGCACTGCGTGCTGTTTGCATGACATCCACTAAGTTGGCAATATTCACCAATCCCTGGGCAATGTCCCGACTGCAATGTGCCATCTCCACCTGTGTGGCAACAGCACACTGTGAAATCTGGGCTGTAGAACTTGCGAGCCGATTGACAGATCTACAGAAGCTATCAAACCTTCCCAAATATTGGTTATGGCGCCTGTGCTGGCTGACGTGATCCTGCTGTATCTCTGTGCAGAGTTCCCCAATGGCCTGTGTCAACTCCTTGGTGTTTTCAGCAGCTGTTTGCTGTCCCTCAATCAGAGTCTCCAACTGCTTGTGTAGTAACCCCATATTGCTATTGTGAGACACAAACTGTCTGTGCAGTGACTTCAATTGTTTGCATTGCAGGTGCTGCACCTTCAGCATGGAAGCTTCTTGGCCACCAAAGATTGATGGGCCCACTTCTTCTTCTGTGTACTGTCTGCCTGCTTTGTGGCACCTCCTGAGGGGAGTTGACTGGCGCTGGCACTGGCACAGGGACTGCTGTCTTCCTCTGGGTCTCGCCTGTGGTGGTGGTGTGGGACAACCTTGCTCCCCTCAGACGCACGCATCAACAGGCCATCACCAAAAAACCTCTCTGGTTCTCTGACACCCTCAAAGAATCGAAGAAAACTTGTCGCGCCCTCGAGAAGGCCTGGCGCAAGGACCACACTGCCGACAACATGACCGCCCTCAAAAACGCAACCCGCGAACACCACCACCTGATCCGCGCTGCCAAAAGGAACTTTTTCACCGACAGACTGGACAAAAACAGCCACAACAGCAGAGAACTTTTTAGCATCGTCAAAGAGTTCTCCAACCCCAACACCAATGCCAACGCCGTCACGCCCTCACAAGACTTGTGCAACTCCCTCGCCACCTTCTTCCATCGCAAGATCTGCGACCTCCACGACAGCTTCGGACACCAGACCCAACCAAGCATCACCGAACCCACACCCCCGACCATCACCCTCAACGACTGGACCCACATCAACACTGAAGAAACCAAAACCACCATGAACTCTATCCACTCCGGCGCCCCATCTGACCCCTGCCCTCACTTCATCTTCAATAAAGCCGACGACATCATCGCCCCGCACCTCCAGGCCGTCATCAACTCTTCGTTTTCTTCTGCTACCTTCCCCGAATGCTGGAAACACGCCGAAGTCAACGCCCTACTAAAGAAACCTACGGCTGACCCGAGCGACCTGAAAAACTTCTGCCCCATCTCGCTCCTCCCCTTCCCTGCCAAGGTAATAGAGAAGACCGTCAACAAACAGCTGACCACCTTCCTGGAAGACAACAACCTGCTCAACCCTTCACAAACCGGATTCCGAACCAACCACAGCACTGAAACCGCCCTCATCTCAGTCACAGACGACATCAGAACCCTGATGGACAACGGTGAAACAGTCGCCCTCATCCTCCTCGACCTCTCGGCTGCCTTCGACACCGTCTGTCACCGCACCCTAATTACCCGCCTCCACTCCACCGGGATCCAAGGCCAGGCCCTGGACTGGATCGTCTCCTTCCTCTCAGACCGATCTCAAAGAGTTTACCTCCCACCGCTTCGCTCAGACCCCACCGAGATCATCTGCGGCGTACCTCAAGGCTCATCACTCAGCCTGACACTCTTCAATGTCTACATGAGCCCCCTCGCCGACATCGTACGCAAGCACGACATCATTATCACCTCCTACGCCGACGACACCCAACTTATACTCTCCCTCACCAAGGACCCCGCCAGCGCCAAGACCAACCTACAAGAGGGCATGAAGGACGTCGCAGATTGGATGAGGCTCAGCCGCCTAAAGCTGAACTCTGACAAAACGGAAGTCCTCATCCTCGGCAACACCCCGTCCGCTTGGGACGACTCCTGGTGGCCGACGGCCCTCGGCACCGCCCCGACCCCCACAGACCACGCCCGCAACCTCGGCTTCATCTTGGACCCTCTTCTCACCATGACCAAGCAAGTCAACGCCGTGTCCTCCGCCTGCTTCCTCACCCTCCGCATGCTCCGCAAGATCTTCCGCTGGATCCCCGCCGACACTAGAAAAACCGTGACCCACGCCCTCGTCATGAGCCGCCTGGACTACGGCAACACCCTCTATGCTGGGACCACCGCCAAACTCCAAAAACGCCTGCAACGTATTCAAAACGCCTCGGCCCGCCTCATCCTCGACGTACCCCGCAACAGCCACATCTCCGCACACCTGAGACACCTGCATTGGCTCCCAGTCAGCAAAAGGATCACCTTCCGACTTCTCACCCACGCACACAAAGCCCTCCACAACAAGGGACCGGAATACCTCAACCGTCGCCTCAGCTTCTACGCCCCCACCCGTCTCCTCCGTTCCTCTGGCCTCGCGCTCGCTGCCGTCCCTCGCATCCGCCGCTCCACGGCGGGTGGGAGGTCCTTCTCCTTCCTGGCAGCCAAGACCTGGAACACCCTCCCCGCCAGCCTCAGGACCACCCAGGACCACTCTGCATTCCGGAGACTCCTCAAAACCTGGCTTTCCGAGCAGCAGTAACCCCCCCCCCTTCCCCCTAGCGCCTTGAGATCCGCACGGGTGAGTAGCGCGCTTTATAAATGTTAATGATTTGATTTGATTTGATTTGTGTTCTGGCATCTCATCTGAGTCCTTGTAAAACTCTGGCAGTGGTAACACCCTTGCCCTGCCTCTTGTTGGAACAATACTGTAGGACTCTCTGGTATTTGAGTCAGACTGTGGTTGTGTTTCTGCTTCCCCCACTTTTTCAGATCCTGCAGCAGCAGGGACCGAGTCCTCTGAAAGGATAATGTGCAGCATGTCAGCTCTAGCATTTTTCACATATTTACACAGTGTTGCTTTCAATGTACAAATAAAATGTATCACCCTGAGTCGTTTGTGGTGTTTCTCTATGTGGCTGACCACTAACTTGCTATTGATGTTGTGCTTTAACCTTAGGGTTGTGTACTACCACTCCCATCAGGCACTGTTGTGTTGTATGTAAGATGTGACATGGACTACTTTTCACTGTGCTTTGAGCTATGTTCTATTTCCTAAGGGGCACTTGTACATGCACATGTGGGAATACACATAATTACTGGCCTTACCTTTGCTGGGGCTGGGTGTCCCTGAGGTGTCAATGTCAGTTACACCACTGACAGCTTCTGACAGCAATGTGGACTCCACCAGGTCTTCCATAGGGGTGGACGGTGTCTGGGTGAATGGTCTGCCTCCGGTGCTCCTTGCCTCCATGAGCCTGCTGGCCACCCTCTCCTTGGCACGGGATGGCAAGTCGTACCGTCGCTTGCGTATCTCCTCCACAGAGCGCTGCGCAACACGCAGTGCACATATTTTTGTCTGGATGTCAGACCAGAGTTTCCGCTTCTCACTCTCTGGTACTTGGAGTGAGTTTTTTCCAAATAGTCTATCATGGTTCCCAACAACCTCCTCGATGAGCACCTCCAATTCTGCGTCACTACATTTTAGCTTCCTCTTCCTGTCTCCCTTCTCCTTCCCATTTCCAGCATTGGCCATGTTGCAGTTTGGTTCTGGCTTCCTCAAAATGCTGACTCCCTGGTGCTGGGCTGTGTCTCTCTCCCTGTTCCTGTGGGTGTGGCTCCTGGAAACAGCATGGGTTGACTCACTTCCTGGTTGTGATGTCATCAGGCTGTTCCGGTTTGCCGTTTTCGCATTTTGCGATTTTCAATTACTGAATCGCAAATTTTTTTGCGATTCGGTATTTGCATCTCGCCGCCGCCAGCCCCTCCAGTGGAGGAGAAATGACAGTGCTGGTGGTCCGACCATGGCGCAACCGCCACGGTCCTAATGTGGCTGTTAGACTGCCACATTGGCCTTAGGACCACCAGGGTCATAATGAGGCCCTAAGTATCATTTATCAGTGCAGGTGAGAATCATACCTAATTACACAACCTCATTAAAGTAGTCCTCAGACTCTGACAGACACATGAGAAGCAGCATGGACAAAGCACTGGTCCAGCATCATTTAAGACAACAGGAGATTGAACTTTTACTAATGCAGATACAGATACAAGTGCAAAGGCCCGAACAACAGCAGAGGCTACAGCAAGAACAAAGGTGCAGAAGAGGTTAATAAGGAGATGCATCAACCCACTAAACATGTCCAGGTCATACATGCCAATCTTGAGCAGAGTTTTCTTTGTTGAATGTATTTGGTTATTTTGTTTCTTATGAAAAACGGTCCTATTCCATGTATAGCTTTGTGGGTGAAACAAAGCAGCTTGAAGGTGGATCTTCTGGCATGGGTAACCAGTGTAGTGCTCTGAAGGGAGGGGAGATGTGGGCTTGTGGCTTTACATGCAATAGTAGTCTAGCCGCGGAGTTCTGAATTGGTTGTAGTTTTTTGATCCACGGTAGAGGCCATTGGCATAATCCAGTTTGGATAGTACAAGAGAGATAGTAGCCTGCACCTTGTGTGAAAATCCGAGGTGGGGGAAAATGCGTTGCAGAGTCTTCAAGGTGATGGAGCTTGATTGTGCTAATTTGTCCACTTGGGCATTCATTGTTAACTTGGAGTCCATGGTCATTCCAAGATGTTTAACTTCCCTGGATACTTGAGGAGGTAGTCTGAGATCGTCAGGCCAAGCGCACAGTGGGTCATAATTTTTCCAGTTGCCGCGTGTGAGTATTTCTGTTTTGAAAGCATTCAGTTTGAGATGGTTCCAAGTAATCCACAGATCAATGGCTCTGGGGCAACTGAAGATTTGTGAGTTTTCAATGTCTTTGGAGCATTCCAATTTAAGTAGTATTTGTGTGTCATCTGCATTGTTGTAGCGTGTGAGTTGAAAATCATTGATCAATTCTGGTAATGAAATCATATAGATTTTGAAAAGTATAGGTGAGATGATTGATCCTTGGGAGACCCCTGCTTTTGTGAGGTAGAGTTTGGATGAGAAGGGGGAAGAATAGATGATATTCGTTCTGTTTTGAAGGTAAGATATAATCCAGTTGAAAGCAGTCCCTTCTAAGCCAGCATCGTGGAGTCTTTGAATTAGGGTGTCATGGTCAACAGTATCAAAGGAAGCTGAGATGTCCAAGAGAAGTAGTGCAGCAACTCCATTGCAGTCGACTGCATTTTTAAGATCATCCCAGATTGCAATGAGTGCCGGTTCAGTGCCTCTTCCTGGGCGGAATCCAGTTTGGTAGTCTGAAAGTATGGAATTGTCTTCAATGAATTGTGACATCTGGGTGAATGCTGCTCTTTCTATCAGTTAGCTCAGGAAGGGTCCATTTGTGATTGGTCTGTAGTTGTTGGGGTCCTGTGAGTCTAGGTTTTTTTCTTTTTTTATTAACAGAGGTATGTATGCCTCTTTCAGGTCCTCAGGAAAAGTTCCTGTCGTTGAAGAGTTATTGATGATTCTTCTCACAGGTGTGGCAGCAGATAAAAAAATGTTCTTGAAGATGTGTGGTGGACAAGGGACAGAAGGGTAACCAAAAGGCCTGCTTTCTTTGACTAACTCCATAAATTCACCTTTTGATATTTGTTTGAATGATTGCACAGGCTGGGGTGGTTTATTCTTGGAGGGGATTTTGGGAAAGGGGTTGGGGCTGATGGTTTTATTCTGCTTTAAATAGGAGTTCAATGTGTCTGCCTTGGTTGTGTAATGAGTTGCCAGTTTGTTTGTGAAATCTTGAGTAGTGCGATGACTTCTTTCCATGCATTTAGGTTTTCAAAATTCATTGAGAATTTTATAAAATTCTTTAGTTGCAGGTTTAGCATTTAGAATTCTGTCTGAGTAGTACCTTTTTTTAGCTTTTTTGATTGATGATTTGTATAGTCTGTTAAGTTTGTGTAGCTGAAGCTTGTCTTGAATGTTGTTTGTTTTGCGCCAGGTCCGTTGCAACCTTCTGATTTGTTGCTTTATCTTTTTAAGTTATGTGTTTCTCCAAGGTGTTGTTTTTCTTTTGTACTGTTTAGTTTTTCTGAGTGGTATTAGGATATCGAACGCTTCCTGTAGCCACTCCTTAAGTTATGGAACAGAATTAATTGTATCTAGATCTGTGTTGGCTGTTAGTTGTGTTTCTAAGGGTTCAAAACTCAGTTTGCTCCATGGTCGATAGATGCATGTATGTAAGGTGCTTTGGGGTGTGTTGATTTGTGGTGTTTTATGTTGGAAAGTTATCAAATGGTGGTCTGACCATGTGATTGGCGTGATGCTATGAATGTTAGCTAGTTCAGGCTTTGCAAAAAATTACATCTAGGATGTGTCCAGCGTGTGTGTGGGATTGTGTACAATCTGATGTAGGTTCAATGTGACTAGGCCAGTGGTGATGGCTTTTGGATGGGGCATATTGGGTTTGTCAAACCAAATGTTTAGGCCCCCAAGAATACATAGGTTTGAGTATAATGTTATAAGGTTTGAGATTGTATTTAGAAAAGTGTCTGGGAATGTTGAGTTGTTAGGTGGAGGTCTGTAAAGGAGGAGAAAGTTACAGGAGTTGGCCTCACAACCTTGTATGGAAATGTCTGTTTTACTGAGATTTATTGCTTGTTTGAATATAATATCTAGTCCACCACCTCTCTCTCCTCCAATATCTCACCTTCCCCAATAAAACTACAGGCTGTCCTGCACGTTTTTCTAACTGGTAATTTCTTGGGCCCAGTGGGTTCCATACTGTATCACAGCTTACATTTAAAATCTTGAAGCAGGTTATGGGTGCCTTCCTGAGATTTGCACCACAACATATAACATTTCCAACAAGTCCACAAACTGTCAATAGTTTCAAAGCAAAATTCAATGCCATTTCAGGTTTCCTTGTTGTCATAAGTGCTCTGGACTGCACACACTTCTCAATTGTACTAGCCAAAGCAACTGTCCAAATTTATAGAAACCTTAAAATGCGTACACTCTCAGGCCCATATTTGTACTTTTTTTGCGCCGCATTTGCATAATTGTTTTACGCAAAAGCAGCGCAAACCTGCAAAAGGCAATTGTATTTTGTACGTTTGCGCCACTTTTACATCAAAAAGCAGCTCAAATGTGGCGCTAAAAAAGTATAAATATGGGCATCAATGTGTAAATTACATGTGCCTGACTTACTGTTGTGCACATTTTCAGTCAGTGGATCTTAATTCACTACTGTCAGTAGGATTTAGATGCCATGAAATCAGGAAAAGATTGGATAACAGCCCGGAGAACAATGACCATAGCTTTGAACACAATTATTTCCCAGGCCAGTAGTCAATGTTGCTGTTTTAAGGTCAGGCAGATATGCTGCTATTAGGGACATCATGGCCCATATTTATACTTTTTGACGCTAAACTGCGCTAACGCAGTTTAGCGTCAAAAAGTTTTGCGCCGTCTAACGCCATTCTGAAGCGCCATGCGGGCGCCGTATTTATGGAATGGCGTTAGACGGCGCAATCAGACCGGCGCTGCCTGGTTTGCGTGGGAAAAAACCACGTAGACCAGACAGCGCCGGCGTAGGGGGAAAATGGCGCATGGGCGTCTTAAAATGGGGCAAGTCAGGTTACGTCGAAAAAATCGTCTTAACCCGACTTGCGCCATTTATTTTCGACGCCCATCCCCCATCAACATGACTCCTATCATTGTAAAGATAGGAGTCATGCCCCCTTGCCCAATGGCCATGCCCAGGGGACTTCTGTCCCCTGGGCATGGTCATTGGGCATAGTGGCATGTAGGGGGGCACAAATAAGGCCCCCCTATGCCACCAAAAAAAAATATAAAAAAAAAAAAATTATACTTACCTGAACTTACCTGAATGTCCCTGGGGTGGGTCCCTCCATCCTTGGGGGTCCTCCTGGGGTGGGCAAGGGTGGCAGGGGGGGTCCCTGGGGGCATGGGAGGGCACCTGTGGGCTCATTTTGAGCCCACAGGCCCCTTAACGCCTGCCCTGAGCAGGCGTTAAAAAGTGGCGCAAATGCGCCGTTTTTAGCCACGCCAACTCCCGGGCGTCTCTTTTGCCCGGGAGTATAAATACCACGTAAAGGCCTGGGAGTCATTTTTTAGACGGGAACGCCTCCCTTGCATATCATTAACGCAAGGAAGGGGTTCACGCTAAAAAATGACGCACATTCCGGGAACTTTGGCGCTATTCGCCTCTAACGCCATAGTATAAATATGGCGTTAGTTGGCGTTAGTTTTGCGTCGAAATTGCGTCAAAAAAAACGACGCAATTTCGGCGCAAACGGAGTATAAATATGGCCCCATATGTTAATGAGTGGATGCATTTTGAAGCACTGGAGTTGTTTGATCAACTTTTCAGGCACTGACAGCTGGATAGCATTCCCATAATCCAGGCAAGACTGAACACGTGGATTGACTAAGCGCCGGATGTAGATGTCGGCAGAGGGAATAATCTGTCACAAATGTGACGGATATCCCGTCAGCTGTATTAAGATCCCCATAGGATATAATGGGATCGTAATACAGCAGACGGGATATCCGCCATGTTTGTGATGGAGCATTACCCTCTGCCGACATCTAAATCAATCCCTGAGTCTTTTCTCTGAGTAAGATAGAATATCACAAAGACTTCTTAACTGAAAAAAACATGTACTGATGGTTAGGCCTACCTCAGGACAAAGGGACAGTTTGGAGTCCAGATGGTTACTTAAATTGCAGATTACCAAGGAAGGCACAGGGTGAGGGCCCATGACTAAAGACCAAGAAAAAGATTTTAAATTGAACATCTGGCCAGGAACAATCTAGAGCAGTGGTTCCTAACCTGTGGTCCAGGGACCCCTGGGGTCTGTGAAGCCTCCTCCGGGGGTCTGCGACTGCTTAGAAAATTAAATAATATTAACAGATTAGGTCCCCAGGTTTCAGTAATGACTCAGTGAGGAGTCACTGGATTCCAGTAAAGATTCGGCATGGGTCCCCGGGCTCCTGTAATGATATAGTGGGGGTCCACAGAGGTCAAAGGTGGGAACAGGTTTGGTGGTATTCAAGCTTATAAAATTAAGACAGGACATCCACCAACACGCTACAGGTGACTGTCTGAAAATGCAACAGGTGAATGGAGATTTGAAGCAAACCCAAATATCAGCTATATATCAACTGTATAGAGACACTGCACCAACAGAGGTTAGGAGTTGTGCGAGTGAGCACATAAAGATACCGAGAAGAGTAACTGTACAGATCTTTGGGGGACACCACAATTGACAGACTTGGGTTTGGACTTGAAAGGAGATAAAATGGCTATCTGTTGACACCTGATTAGATAGGAAGCTAATGAATGGAGTACATTGCCTGTGATGCCACCTCACTGCTACTACAACCAGGTATTGCTCATTGCTTCTGTCTGGCCTACAGCCTGCTTGGATGAGATGAAGGATAATACTGCCTTCAACATTTTTTGGGATTTGGAAAAAAAGGGAGTTGCTTTTGTACGTTGGACCAGCCTGGGAGCAATAACATAGGCCAAAATTGTTATGGGTCAAAGGGGTCAAGTGAAAACTTTTTTTAATAGAAGTTTAGCATTGCCTTTTTTCAGCTATCAGGAAAGTTGCCCGTCATTAATGAGTTATTAGAAGGGGCAAGTGAGTCTTCCACTATCAAGGTACTAAAAGAGCGTACCCAGCTTGCAGGAGCTGAGTCAAGGGTGGAACCTGATTGATGGCTGTTTGCAATAGTTTTCAGTTACACTTCTTGAGAAAGAGCCTTGAAGATGCTCTATGTACCAGAATGAGATGTTTGAATCATGAGGGCACCATAAGTAGTAGGTTTGGAGATGAATACAGCGGTGATAGCTTCTTTTAGGTCAGTAACTTTGGTTTAAGGAAGTAGTTCTTCACAGAGGAGTTTTGGAAGATGGATATATATTTTTTTGGGATAAGCATCTTTATTGATTTTATTGCTTCAACAATTTAACAACGTCACATCCATACCACTGACATAACACATTTGAACAATCTTAAGGCATAGACTCAGTGGTTCATTCCCCAAATACGGCATCATAAAACTCTTCCATTTACCCCACACTTTATCATACTTGGCTGGGCACCCTCGTGCCTCATTCTCTCTTTCGGGGTGCACCAGTCCACCCCCATCTCCACCGAGTCAGTGTGGAGACCTTCTCTGATCTCCAGTTGGCGGCTATATCCTGCTTCGCTACCAGTAACGCAGTCCCCAGGAAGGTGTGGTCAGCCCTGTTGCTCCCCACTCCCTCAAGAACACCCAACAGGATTGGCAATGGAGAGTTCAGCGGTCACCACCTGCCAGTAGCTCTTTATGTATGGGAAAGACAACACCATGTGGAAAAAATCTGCATTGAGCCGTGAGCAGCGTGGGCAGGCAGAGTGGGCCTGAAGACCCACCTTCTGCATTCTGTCAGGGGTAAGGTATGCATTGTGTAAATAGCATGCCTGAACTAAACGGAAACAAGAGGATATGGATAGGATCCTTAGGGCCATCAAGGCGTCTCGCCAGTCCTCTTCCTCCATTTGCCCCAGCCAGCCCTCCCACCGATCTCTGAGGCTCATAAATGGCTCCATCATGTTGATGCTCAGAGTACGATATACTTGGGACACCTTGCCCCTGCCTAGGCCGCCCATCAGAACCTTCGCCTCCACCGGGCTAAACTCTGGGAGGACCGTTCCAGTCTGAAGGTATGCCGAAGTTGCAAATAATTGTAGAATTGTGTATTTGACAGAGAATACTGTTGTTGCAACTCTTGAAAGGATAACATAAGAGAGCCGTCCCAACCATCCCCCAGAAGTGAAATGCCTGTTATCAGAGCCATGTTCCCTGCTGGGTGAGCTTTGCCCACCAGCCCATTTCATGCTGGGCCGCTCTGCATCCCACAAACACCATCCTTGTCACTTCGGGAATCTCCCTAGGAAGGGGAGCACCATATAATAGCACTAGGAGCTTGGAGAATCCCAGGGTCAGGAGTTCAAGCTGGTACACGGGGTCTGACCACGCTCCCCCCAATCAGACTTTAATCACCAATAGTTGTGTGGCAAGATAATAAAGGTATAGATCAGACATCCCTCGTCCACCCTCGTAGATGTTGCGCTGACAGATGTGAAATGCTATCTGAGGGTGCGCGTTATACCACAGGAATTACCTTGCCACCGAGCCCATCTAGCCAAACCAACATGTGGAGAGCTGATGGGGAAAGTTCTGGCGTAGGTAAAGAAGACGGGCAGTATCATCATCTTATACAGGGCTATTCTTTCCAGAATATTAAGGGTCAGGGTTTGCCATATCTTGAGGTCTTCCTTAATCTTCCGGATGAGCGGCATGATGCTGAGGGACCATGCTTGCTCAGGCATCAGGGCGACGGTAATACCCAGATACTGGAAACTATTGGGAAGAATTGGGATGTTGTCTTGCCAGTCATAGCAGTCCCTTGCAGAATACAACAGGACCAGCACAGATTTGCCAAGGTTAAGAGTCAAGCCCAAGGCCTCAGAGAATAGGTTAATGATTTGTATACATCAGGGTCCACTGCTGGCCTGGGTGGCCAAATAAAGGAGCACATCGTCGGTATATAAGGCGATGCGATTCTCCCTCCCCATAGGTCAGGCCCAACCACTAATCAACGGATCCCCTTTTATGACCTTTGCCAGTGGTTCGATCATTAATGCAAAGAGGAGCGGGGATAAAGGACACCCCTGGCGATTGGGAAGGGGTCAGAGACTACTCCATTCACCTGAACCTGGGCAGATGGATTGGAGTAGAGGAGCTGCACCAGCCTCCGATATTTAGGCCCGATCCCTGCTTATGTTAGTCCCTGAAAAAGGTACGACCTATCAACTGTGTTGAATGCCTTATCGATGTCTATGAGAAGCAGCGCTAGTTGTGGGGAAAAAAAATGGCCATAGGCTAAGGCTGCATGAAGCCATCGCAGGCATGGTCGTGTACTTCTGGCGGGCATGAACCCCCATTGATCGGGGTGGATTAGGAACTGGAGTACATGACGTAACCGGTTGGCTAGTATAGCGGAGAAGATTTTGATTTCAATGTTGAGGAGTGGAGCAGCACACTGGAGGTGGCCGTGACTTCGGGAGTACTACAATCGCGGCTTGGTCGAGTTCCAAAGGGAAAGCTCCTTTCTGCACTGCTTTAGCATATAAGTTTAGCAAATGTGGGGCTAGCTGATCCCTATATTCACCATAGAATTCTGCTGGGTAACCATCTGGACCCGGCGTTTTGCCTGGTGCCAGGGCTGAGATAGCCACTTTGATTTCTTCCAGTGTGATGTCTTCAACAAGTTGCTTCCGCTCTGCAATGGAGATTCAGGGGAGGGACCCATTGTGTAGGAGTGGAGCCTCCCACTCCAATCGGGGTTGTGGCCACTCCTCATAAAGCTTGGAACAGTAGGTGTCAAAGCCCCGGGCAATAGACAGGGGCGTCTTACAGGAGCTGCCCGAGTCGTCAATGATTTCCCTGATGATTCTGCCAACCAGAGGTCGAGATGCCAGCCGGTACAGCAGTTTGTCATTTTTGTCCCCCTATCCATACACTCAGGTGGTTGGTGCTCACTGCATATGTTTTGCAGATTTAAGAGAAAAATTACGGATTTCTTCCCTTATCAACACCAGTTGTCTGGTGATAGTTGCATGGGTGGTAGGAGAAAGCTGCATTTCCAGGTGTAATGCCTGGTCTTCGTGTCTTACCACCTGCTGGAGCCTAGTATGCTCCCTCACCCTGAGAAGGTGTCTGGCATATCCTCGAAGGGTGGCCTTATATGCAGCCCATAGAGAGCCCAGCGATTGCACTGAGCCAACATTATGCGTATAGTAGGGTGTGAGTTCCTTATTTAGGGATGGGGCATAGGTTTCATCCTGAAAGTGCCAAGCATTTAAACCCCACATTGGGTGTTGGGTCGTGTCAGGAAACCTATTCACATGAGAAGCGGCGCATGGTCTGAGATTCCACGGGGGAGGATCTGTGCGTCTGTGACCAAGAGGACGTCTGGAGCTGGCATGAAAAGGAGATCTATTCTTGCGTGCGTATGGTGAGCTGCTGAGGTGTGTGTATATTGTCTCGCTCTAGGATGTCAGACCCGCCACATATCGCATAGGCCCAGACATTTGGAACAGCAGTGCAGGTGCCTGGCTTGGGCACCTCGACCCGCTGATGGGGTGCCCGTAGTGCCTGCCTCTGGGTTCATGACTGCATTGAAGTCACCCACCAAAAGTGTTAGGCCTGGTGGGAATTGTGATATAACTTCTTGGATAGTCTCCAAGAATTGCTCCAGTGCGCCTGGGGGGTATAAACACTCAAGAGATTAATGGGCTGGCAATTCAGCGTCCCAGATGTGGCCACATATCGACCCTGTGGGTCTAGTTTAAGCGATGCAACAGAATTGCTACTCCCCTAGAGCCCCTGGAAAAGGCTGCGTGGTATACCCTGTCGTAGCCACCATGCGCTAGCATGGGACATTGTGTGCCCATCAAGTGTGTCTCCTGAAGCAGCAATATAGAAGGGGTAAAGCGACGAGTGGCACTAAAAACCGCTGAGCGTTTGATCTCATCTAACAGGCCATAGACATTCCAGGAGATTACTGAATAAGGGAGCCTAGGAGTGCGCAAGGGTGTGAGTGCATTAAGGACTGCATGTGTGGCTGGTTTCCCAGGGGGAAACTCTCTAAACCCCCCAAACTGTCCCCCACCCCATGCTTCCATCCCTGAAGCATCTGTAGCCCAAAAACACAGACCCAAAACTAAAGTGTTTAAAACAGGTTTGGGTTGGTGGACCCCACCAGGAAGCCGGATTACTTCAATAAAGCCCCCATTGTGACCCCATTGTCAGCCAGAATAGCTCACCCCATTCCCGCAAGCATAGCTAGGGAATCACTGTTAGTCATCCATGTTATAGGGGGAGGGGGTCTGGTTAAGGCGATCTTTTGATTGATCTGACAAAGCCTGTTCCCCCTTCGTATGATCGGATGGGGCTGGTCCCTGTGGGGGAGGGGACGAGGGTCCTGGAGGATCAGCTCCCAGCAACAGGGATGCACTGCTTTGCTTTCTCTGGCGGGACCGGGTACGGCCCCACCTGCGCCTCATCCCCAACGAGCCGCCTCGCTGTCCATCTTGTGACTCAATGTCATGTGTCTCTTAACAATAGATCTTTTTGCACTGAAGCTCAGTGATAAAAAACATACCATCTACTGCCCCAGACTCACCGGTACTTGCTGACATGGATGGAGTCTGTGTGGCTTGTGATGTTTCTCCTGTGTCTGTGGCAGATACAGAAATTATTGGCCTGTTGATTGTAATCCAGGAGGCAGAGGTGGCCTTTGGTGTGGGTGTGGACTGAGATTTGCTCACAGTGGAAATACAAACTGTGGGGATGGTTGTCGTTGATGATGTGGCACACACTGAACCTGCGCGAGCAGTGACGAGATTTGAAGTAATGCGAGTGGCACCTTAATGTGAGCAGCTCCGTCTTGTAAATCTTCTGTGAGGAGGTTGATGGCTTTTTGTATGTATATCCTCATTGGGGTTATCATGTGAAGTTTGGCCTTAAGAAAAATACAAAATGCATGAATAATTATTTGAAAAAAGAATCTTATTTTTACCATTCGAACAATACCTATAGGTAATTGAAGCAATTTGCATCATACATATTGTTAGCCCTCCTGGAACAATGTTTTCCCTGTCTCAATAAAAACTCATAACAAATAAAAAATACAATATTATTTAATTGGAATTTTCCTGTACCATATACGCTCACATTTCTAACTGTAACAACAATCAATTTAGGGGGCTTTCCCATAGTATAATGCCCTACCCTGTGAGTGGTAGCCTTGTGATAAAAATATACCTGTAGTGAAAAAGACTATGATATGAGGAACATTAATTACCCAAATGTTAAATATATAGGAACAGTTACATACATACATACATACATACTGTGATCACAGGTACAATGGAACGAGCTGTGAATTTGGGGGCAATACACTTAACAGTTTCCGCTATTTCCAGTCGCGTTTGGCAACTGTGCAAAGTGGCAGGGCGGGGGTAACAAAAATAAAAATACATATATATGTTTGTTTTTTTTACTTACCTTCTCCGCAATGCCACATCTCCGCTCTCTGCCATGCTGCAGGCACAGGCTCCCAGCCTGCCCTGCGGCCAATCACGACGCTGTTTGGCTGGAGCGCCCTGGCTGGGTGCTTCAATGCAGACTGGTAGCCTGGGCTTGCTCTCTCCAACCCGGCAACACAGTGCAGTGTTGGAAAGAGCCCTTGTGCACATGTGTGTTTGGCTGGCCCGAGACATGCATGTCACCCCCATGGTCCTGACCCTTTAAAAAGAAAACGAGAATAAACATTGTTTATCATTGTTTTATTTTTTAAGGTTTGCAGCTGCTGTAGCGGTCGGGCGGGGGGGGGGAGGGGCACGCTCCTCCGCAATAGCAGAACAGCCGCCTCTGGCTATTTCTCCACCTCCAGTGCCCTCCACGGAGCTCACATCAGACATAACAGTATCAATAGTAATGTGTACTTTTTCCTTCCATGGCTGGAGATTCAGTTCAGACTGTACCTGTTGTACTATTTTCCTTCAGGCGCTTGCTAAGCAGATCATACTCTTCTCTTCAGCTCATCCACTGGTCTTGGCAGAGTAGAAACAGCATTAACTTTATCAGTAATCTGCTGCCAGTCACGATACGGACTTTAGGAGCAGTTTTCACCTTCAGATGACCCATGAGACGTGCCTCTTCCCTACAACCTTCCTCTACTAAGAACTCTGAGCTCCTTAGATGGGTCAGAAGCCATGGCTAAAAGAATTTTTAAAGTTACTCTCCTAGAAAGATTTCGTTTAAAAAGGGATGGCATCGGCATCAAACTGCAGTTGTGATGGAATCCAGATTTTTAATGTATGAAGCTGCTACCTGTATTAATACAACTTTTTGGGTGAGAAGAACTTCTCATCTGCTAAATCACGATTAACTGATGGAGGTAGGAAGTGGTCATACTCTACTTCCTGTTATGCTCAGGAGTTGTTTTACCTTGTAGACTTCTTGCGCGTTCGCGCGCGCTGTAACACCGCACACAATTCTGCTCCAGGCGTTACCGGATGCAGAGAAGTTCACGATAATTCTGATTCTCCGGGACCCAGTAAAACCAAGTTAAGTTGTCTCATGGCCCTGGTTTTATTCACAACCAGTTTTACCGGGTGCAATTTTTCCGCACCCAGTAATAAAATTACTCGTAGCCAGGGCCTAAAAACCTTTTTTTTGAGTCATATGCTAACCCGATGCGTGTGCACAGATGTGGTGGTTTCTCTCTACGTACAATCTGGCAGGAAAAGAACTGGCAAAGTGTGTGAGTGTATGAAACGCGAGATTCCGGGATCTGCAGCTCAAAATATCAAGACACAAGGCTTTCTCGTGTGTTAAAACTATATCTGCATGTTACCTCAATTTTAACAAGCAAAACTAGAAACAGGGCAGTAATCTGACCCTGGAAAATACCTAACCATGAGAGGTAAATCCACTCAAGTGAAACAACCGCCCATTAATTCCACAAACCCCTGCTGCCAGTGCTTAATTTCAGCTGGTGGTTGCTGTTGGGACCCACTGCCACTAATTTTTGGGGACTGTCATCAGAGAGTTACTGAGAGCAAGAGAGTGAAAAACACGAAGGACGAGGGAAAAGATGGAAAAAACTATCACAAAGGGTGAAAACAAGAACCTGCAATATGAAAAAACGGACAGACAGTGTCTGGTAGTGGATTAAAGAGATTCAAGACAACCAGCCTTGCTATTCGGCGCACCCAGATTTAATAGCACCAGCCCCAGGATTCCGAGCAGTGCTTTGGAGGCCTGCACTCATTCTTTTACAAATTAAACACTGCCTGCTGCACTTAAGTGCTTCGGGCGGCAGGAAATGAGCAAATAATTGTGCCTGGCTATTATTATCGACTATTGATTCCTATTTATTATTTTCCCTAAATATATAGCTTAAGAATCATATGCAAGCAGGTACTACAGAAGGAGTAATAGACTAAAAAACTGTAGCTCTGGGAAGGGATGCGCTGAGGGGCTCTGGCAGTGGCTTGGTTGGTCTGTAGAGGTGTGAAAGCAGTGTGCTGCCTATTATAAGTGATAGAAATCTAATTTACCCTACCAACTGGGTGTATATGTGTCATGTTCTAAGAGGAAATCCAAGAAGGCAATCACGTGTGGCACAATGGTTAGAGCGGCAGACCCTGATGCAGAGATCCGGCCCGGGACCAGGGTTCAATTCGGGTCTTGGGCTCAATTCCCTTGGACCAGATAATTCTCGCCTCAGTGCCTAATCTAACTAATGGGTCCAGCTCTGTAACTCTGGGCAATAGCTTGCTTAATCTCAACTAATGGGTCCCGCTCTGTAACTCTGGGCAATAGCTTGCTTAATCTCCACAACGGCCCTTACAGCGCTTGGATGCCTGGCTTCACCCTGGGGGTGCCCAGGAGTGGGTGCCACACGGGGAAAAGCCAGGAGGGGTTCCACAGCGGTATGCCTACAGTGCCTTGAGACCTTAATGGGTGAGTAGTGTGCTATACAATTGTGAAGTTTACAGTTTACGCATAGATAGTACACGTGGCAGGCTCTATTAAATAACTAAATAAGAATCTGCATAGAAACAGTGGAGAGCCATAGGAAATACTGTAGCCCAGTAAGAAATCCAGTGCAAAGTGGCTCACTGGACATCAGTGGAACCCCAGGCAGAGTGGAATGTCATGATGCAGTAACATCAAAAGTAAACATTACATTTGAGGTATCACAATAAAACCCTTTCCACACAATTAACAAAAATAAACAAAACAACAAAAACATAAACAAATTAATACAATAGGTAATCTTGAAACTTAGCAGGCATGACCATTTTTCTCTTAGAAATAACACCAGAGGAAATTTCTACATCAGCCCAACTGGCCACCGTATGAGTAGATGCAGCATTAGGAGACGTGGCATCTACATCATGTACAATTTACACCATGGTGTTGAGTTTGCAACATCAAGGGCCAAAATAATCAAAAAGAGATCACATAGAATCCACCTTTGAGCATCCAGGATCGTCTGGAGAGCAGAGTCTTAATAATTGGCCCAACAAGTCATATCTCCCTCATGCAACAAGCATAGGAAAAGCAAAATATGTATCTCCCTTTTGCTTTGCCAAGGTTTTTTGCCAATGCTGTTCAGCATCAGCAAAAAGAAAAACATGCATTGGCAAAGCCTGTAGGTATCACCTTTGGGACCTACCTTTCAGCCATGCTGTAAGCATTCCCAATGCTGTGCAGTATGGCTAAATAAGAAGAAAAGTCTATCTCATTATTTTGTATACGTGCACCACAAATGTGCATGACTAGACAATGATAAACCACTAATTTATGGTCTGGCTTGAGTGCCTAGCTGTCGCCAGAAAATTATGTGAGAACCACCAGGAGAGTGGCTTTGCCTCTCCCCACATGTTTGGATCCAGGAGTACATATTTTGATTAGGCAGAAGTTGGGTGCTTCCACAAAATATTGCTTGCCTCCACACAGCTGTGATCATTTTATTTTTTCAACTAGCTGCCTGAGGTTGAACTTTCAGGGGTACACACATGACATTGTAATGCTATTAAAGTTTATTAGATAACTAGATAATTTATGTTTTTTTTTCTCTGGGAGCAGCACAGATGAGAGGAGGGTCGTCATTAACGTACATGGAGTTTTAGGTCTGGGTTGACAGTGCAACTGTCACCAGACCTTTTAACCTCCACCAATATTATACTACAGTTTTTTCTTTCCACACAAATACATAGCCCTTCCCATGCTAGCTGCCTGTAATGCTCCAGTTACCATACAACAGTGGTTCCCAACCTGTGGTCTGGGGACCCCTGGGGGTTCGCAAAGCCTCCTCAGGGGGTCCGCGGTGGCTTGGAAAATTAAATAATATTAACAGATTACGTCCCCAGCTTTCAGTAATGAGTTAGTAGGGGGTCCCTAGATTCCAATAATGATTCAGTGGGGGTCCCCAGGTTCCAGTAATGATAAAGTGGGGATCTGCAGAAGTCAAAATGTTGAGAACCACTGCCAACATTCTTTCAAAGCCAGACCTACAGTCATTACTAATGCTTGTTTCTTTTGATCCACCTTGGCAAATAAAAAGAAAAATAATGTGTGAAGACCTTTAGTTTTTTTAAGGGTAAGAAACAAGAGCAAGGTCATGGAAGCAACATGGGGCAAAGGGAGTAGGGGTAGCAACGCAGGCTGGGAGGCTTGGTAGCAACAGAGGGTGGTTGGGGGATGAAGTGACACGGGTCCCCGGAGCAAAACAGAGGGTGCAGGATTGGGGGAGGCAACAAACAGGGGCGGAAGGGTGCAAACCGGTGAGAAAGGGAGCATGTGGAGGGCAGAGGGTGGGGAGCAAAGCAAACAGACAAGAGAGAGACAGCACTGTGCAGCTGGGAGGAAGAAAATCACACAGGCGAAAAAGTAATGTGGGCGGTGGAGCAAACAAGGGAAACTGCATCATGGAGGGGGTTAGGGGAAAAACATATGGGCAAGATAGAACAGTGCAGAGAGGTGAACACTAGAGAGACAGCTGAAGAACCCATGCACTCTCATGGGATGCATAAACAAAAAGAAAAAAGTAAAGTCTGTAAAAGCAAGAAGTGTAAGGACACAGTAATGCATCCAGGCTTCAGCAGAGGGACAAACATGAGAAGAGAAAGGAATTCTCGCAAACACTAACAAATAAGAAGCAAGCAAATAAGAGTGCTAATAAATCCAACCAATAGTAAGCAGTGGGCTGTGGCTCTAAACCCAATGTAAGCTAACACTATGGCCCTCATTATGACTGCGGCGATCTTTTGCCAAGACCGCCGCAGCTGCCAGAAGACCGCCAGTGCTTGCAGTCTTCCGACCGCCGCATTATGACTGCCACTGGAAATCCACACCGCCGGCGATCGGATATCTGGCAGCATTTATCACAGCGGTTGGTGACGCTCAGGCGGTTCTACTTCCGACATCACCACGCCAGAAAAAGACCACCCACAGAATTACAACCAGTATTTCTGTGTGGCGGTCTTCTGGTGGCATGGCGGTGCCAGCGATGGGAGCACCAGGTACCGTCCCCTCACGGAGGAGCACCTCATCGGATGAAGTAAGTGTCGTCCGCAAGGGGTGGGGGTGTGTGACTGGGTGTGTGTGATTGTGAGAGTGTGTGTATGCGTGTCATGAATGGGTGGGAGCGGGAGTGTCTGTGCGTGCGTGCCTGTGTGTAATGTGGTGATGTGTGTGCGTATGCATGTGGACAGGGTGGGGGGTGTGCATGGGTGATGGTGTAAGGGGTAAGATGGGGTGTGAGTGAGTGCATGCAGGTGCATGCATGAATGTATGTAGTTGAAGGGAGGGGGTGGGTGGATGGTGAGTGTATGTGTGCATGTGTGATGTGCATGGCTAAGTATGCGTGTCTATGGGGGTGAATGTTGTGAGTGCGTGTGTGAGTGAGGGGCTGTCTGTATGTAATTGTGTGTGTGTGAGTGCATGTGTGCGTGTCTGCGGAGGTGTTTGGGGGGTATCCCAGCAACAGGAACGCAAGTTCCTGTCATCGGGATACCTTACCGCCAGCATTTTGTGGCAATGAGACTGCCAGGAAAATGCTGGCAGTGTCCCGAGTCGGAATAACCTCAGTGGTTATCCGACTCCTGCCGGGCTACAGGTGGAAACCTTCAGCCCAGCGGGCCACGGTAAAGCCGCGGGACGGGTGGGATGCGGTGCTTTGGCAGTGGCCAAACCACAGCTGTCGTAATATGGCGGTCTGCACCGCCGGTCCCGCGGTGTTGAGACCGCCACAGCGGCCCTGGCAGTCTATGGACCGCCAGGGTCATAATGAGGGCCTACGTCCCACAACAGCCCGAGCCTGTGCTGTCTAGTAGGCGAGGCCTAAAAATGGGTACTGCTGAGTATTGACAAAAGGCCAGTACAATGATGTAAACATGGCCATACATCATTACAAATGTGTAAGCATGCGTCACTACGCTATGGCTGTTCGAGTGTGATTAAATTTACATATGCATGTGTCGCAATGAATGAACATGCATACATCATGATACAGCAGCCATTTTATAGACCTTATTACCCTGGCTCTAACCCAATGGGGTATCCCTCGTGAATACATAAGAAAATTGTATTTGAAGAATGGCCCCCGGCTACAACAGATCGACTGATGTGCTGATGAGCCTGAAATGTAATTAAGAAGCAAGCATATTAGAGGTGGATAATTGTAGGCAGACAGGGGGGTTGAAATGTGAAAATGATACTAAAGGGCTCGCTGCTGGGAAAGTAACACATGAGCCAGAGAAGCAAGCGTAATATTAATTATCAGAAGGTGAGAGCAGCAGGCCTGTGTCTTCCAGCAAATGAACGTCTGGTACTCCAGGCGATGGGAGGGAAGGAGATTGCTCTGGGCGAATACAGGGTCTACTTCTATATAGGTGTGCTAGAAGGCTATACAGGGGGTGCTGCATGGGCTATGCAGATGTATGGTGCAGGGACATGCAAGGCTACACACTACTGGACCTTAACGTGGGTGCAACTGGGATTTACAACAGTACTACTGCTCATACACAAAGTACTACAGGTATATGCAGGAGGGTAGTGCTGGGGTATCCTAGAGTGCTGAAAGATATACAGAGAGTCGTTCAAGGTATGCATACGTGGGTACTCCTGGGGTATACAGGAGTACTGCTGGTTATATTGGAAGGACTACAGTGATGTGCATGTTGTTACTGCTGGGTCATGCCGGAGTGCTGCTTGTTACACAGAGAATGCTATGGTGGATATGTTGGCGGGTAATGCTCTGGTATATGGGAGTGCTGCATGCTATCTAGAGGGTCGTACGGGGGCATGTGGGTGGGTAATCCTAGGGTATACAGGAGTACTGCTGATATGGATGGTGTTACTGCTGGGGCATACCGAAATGCTGCTTCGGGTATAGGAGCAACAGATCACAGCCATTTGGGGGCTTGATTACCGATTCCGGTGCTAAACTAGTAAGAAGGAAACCTAAGGTACAGTATTAAATGCCACTGAGAGAAGGCGTGGTACCGGGATGGCAAAGCCCCCTTGGTCCACAATCATTCTGAGGTCACCAGTGGCAGTAACCAGAGCAGTGCCCGTACTGTGAGAAGAACGAAATCCAGACTGAGAGCAATCAAGGCGAGAGATGGTTCCAAGGAAGCCTGAGATGTGTTTGCTGACTTATTTCTCTAGGAGCCCGGCTGGTAGAGCGAACAGAGAAACTGGACGGTTAATTGGATCTGCTGAGGACTTTTTTAGAAGTAGTAGGACCTGGGTGTGTTTCCAGATGTCAGGTACTAAATTAATTAATCTTCATTAATTTTTCATTTTCTTTAATTGAAAAAAAATCCTTATAAAATCTTCTTTCATGAAAATCCTTTAAGCTTTTCAAATCAACTAATTTCATTCATAGAAAAACTTTACAAATGATTAATTTTTAGTCTCACAAATGCAGAATATTTAGACTTCCAAACAAGTCTCATTGTCAGAGATTAATAGGATATAATGTCATAAATCCTTGATAAATTGCTGTTTTAATAGCTACATATTTAAATGATCTTCAGAAATAAAATAACTGCCAATTCTATTAAGTATTCCGCCTCCATATCATACTGTGTTCCTTCAATGTATGTCATGACTTTCAATTGTGCCTCGAATCCGCACGTGGCATCTCACGGCTTCCAATTCCAGGAGACTAAAGAGTCTAAAGACATCCTATTGATGTGATTCGGAAGCCAAGTTTTTTCTTTTCTGTTTTCAGCACGAGCTCTGAAGAAGTGGTTGTTTTGCATTGAAACATGTCTTGGCTGTGGCTGTATCTCTTAAATCTGGGATTTATTGTCCCAAAGAAAGTACTTTGCCTTTCCCAGACCAAAACGTTATCATTGTAAAGTGTGTTTTATTGTGAATAAAATTAATTGATTTGAAAAGTTTAAAGGAGTTGCTTAAAGGACGATTTTATAAGGATTTTTTTTCCAATAAAAGGATATGTAAAATTAGTGACGTTATATAAATTAATTAATCTGCAGTAAGTAGGCTGTGGCTACCAGTTGTGTTTTTTACTTGATTTATGCAACGTATCTGTCAGTTAGTAGCCTAGCGCAGGGCCGTTTACATCCGTAACCCACAATGGAAGAAACCTACTGAAAGAGAACTACATGATGCTCATCTCTGTGTGAAAAAACATCCCGACACGAGTGGATGTTAACCACCTGTTGCTTCCATACATAAGGGACGAAACCCGGACTCTAGTGCCTGGGTGAACTATCAAATGCTTATCTGTCCATGCATCAGAAGCTCATCTCAGCAGGAGAAGGTATCCTGGACATAGTTGATATGAACCACATCTCTGGGCCCTAGTGGATGTGAACTACCTGCTGCTTTCGTACGCATGGGGCACAATGCTGGCCCTAGCGGATGTGAACTATCGGATGCTTCCCTTCGTATGAGATGTCCTCCTGGCCCTAGTGACATGAATGACCTGAAGCTTCTCTGTAAGTGGGACAACATCCTAGCCTTAGTGTAAATGCACTATTGAATACTCATTTCAGTAAGGGGCGATATATGCTGTGATCTTTAGCCTGTAAACACATTTAGAACAGAATCATTCACAACGACTCATGGCTGCCTGACCACACTGGAAGAAGGAAGACCCTTTGGTCAAACAAGGTGTAAAAGAGATCCAGAAGGGCAGGGACTGGACACCAATGGGATTTGTTGTTGCAGATAGGCGTGTAAACAAACACTACAACATTTGATCCTGTTATGCCCATTTCGTCAAGCCAGGAGCTGCTGAAAGTAGCTAGAACAGGGAAGGCCCAGGAAGCCATGTTGCATTTTGTATGTTTTTATACTGGTGCCCAATGGTCAGTGGTGCCAGTGAGTTGTCGGCTTCCACAAAGCAGTATGGAGAGTGAGTTTGAGGCTGACGGTCCCTGCACCCATTACGTGTAGGAGTGCCGCCAGAGATACAGACAAAAGAAAGAACTCTCACTAGCAAAGGGAGAAGAGCAAAGAGCCCTGGGCAGACCTAAATGAGTAAAGTCAAGGCTGCAAGGATGTTTCTAATCCTTCCATACAGACGGCAAATGGCACAATTGTCTGTGATGGGAGCATTTTGGAGATCTGAACCTTGTTGGGAGTAGGGAGCTCACAGTCCATGGTGCCGTTTATGCCACTAGTCTTTGGGGAGAAGCGCTAGAGCGTGGAAGTCCCCGAGATTAGAACAATTTAGTAACCACCGACATTAAAAGTGCCACTTTAATAACTGTACAATGGCACTTTAGTCTTTATATTAACACCAGACAGCTCAACAAAATGTGAGATAAAATGTAATGAAAGAGAAAAGAAAAGGACCCAGAGGTATTAGCTGCCGTTCCTAATGACATACATGCCATCGCACCTGATTCAGGTGGGAGACTACTGATTCCAATGCTAGTCTCCTGCCTCCTGATTCCTGTATGTAAAAACCTGATTTCGCTGCAGGCATCAGCTGATAGGGCCTGGTCTTGAGTAACTCGGAGTGTGCACTGCCAGTAACCAGCTTCTGCATGCCAATGCACAGCACTTGCATCATGCTCTCTCTGCCTGCCATAGCACTTTCTCCGTGGTCCCCACAGGTAAGGAAAGAAAAACGTACATTTACGTATCTAGTATCCAATCCTGTAGCAGCAGACTTGCAAATCCCATACATAACAGTAACCCGATTCAGGCCCCAATAGTAGTCAGTGGGGGAAATGCATTCTCCCGATTTATTTCTAGAAATCTCCCACTTTTTTCTTCTAAAATGTAGGCATGTACGTAATGGGATTGAGGCAAACGTAAGCAAAATGCGAACTAAACTAGGGTGACCAGAAATTTGAGGCCAAAAACAGGGACATTTCACAAAAAATAGAAGAAGGACTACAATTTTACTTCAAACGAGCACACAGAATGACAGCATTCATCACCACAGAAAAAAGGCATTAAGAGCATAAATAAAATGCATTTTTAAAGCCAGTATCATGCCTATTAATTAAACTGCTTTCTGATAACACCTGCTAAACTTCTTTGAAACATAAAAAAAATCACCTCCCACAGTTTTCAGGTGATCCTCTTTAAAAACTGGGACATGAACTAAATTTCGCTAAATCTGCCAGGACAGCTGGTGAAAAACTGGGACTGTCCGGGCAAACCCGAGACGCCTGATCACCCTAACTAGAACCAAAACATTAAGGCCCTCATTATGTCCCTGGCGGTGTTCGACCGCCAGGATTAATGTGGTGGTAGTACACACACCCCCCACACCCACCATACACACACTAAGCCCCCCACCCCCTCCGATTCATCCACACAGCCCCACCCCCATACATGCACACAGATACGCACCATGCATACACCCTTTAACTTACACTCATCCATACACGCATTCATACACACACTGCCATACACGCATTCACACACGCATTTATACACACACTGGCATACATGCATTCATACATGCATTCTTCCAGACATACACGCACAACACGCCCTCCAACCCCCCCCTCCCTTGTCGGACGATCACCATACCTGCTGCAGGGAGGTCGTCCGGCAGGGAACGGGAAGGGGCGATGCTACCACCAGCACCGCCCTGCCAGCTGAACACCGCCAGGCTGTATCACAGGTCATAATACGGCTGGCGGCGTTCAACTGGCGTGGCGGTGCTGGTGGTAGCGGTGCCAGTTTACCACCGTCCGCGAGTCTGATCACTGCCGGATTTCCGCCCTTCTTGTGGCGAAAGTCCGGCAGTGCTCATTGTCTGGGAGACGGATGGTAGCGGCAGATTGGCGGCTGTCACCGCGTCGGTAGGCAGCTTTTACCGAAAAATGTCTAAATGACCACCGAAGTGCCTTCATAGGCACGTCCTCACAGCTGCATGCCTCTCCTGCACCCGGCACGCTCATAATGCAGCCTGACACGCAGCAGTCACAAGAGTGGAGCTTCCGCCTGCTTAATGCAGGCAGCGCCCGAGGCCTTCCAGTCTCACCGGCTCCCAACAGTGAAAGGGTGAGAGCGCTGCCTTGTTCCCAGGCCGAGCAGGAAATGGCGTCGTTAGACATCCGGCCAGAGCCTGGGAAGAACAACTCAAACAGGCACGAGATACCACACGATCTGCATATTTGCACAAGCATAATTCAGAAGCAAACAAGAGAGCAGCCCTGGGTAAGGACACAGAAGAAAAGTAGAGCTGTGCTGGTGGCACAGAGGGTGCAGGCAGGCTGCAGAGTGTGCGTGAGCCTGACAGTCCCGGTGTGTGTGTGACTTTTAATCGCGGTTGTTTTCAGAGACGACATTCAACGTTTTTTCATCAAAAATCGAATAATGCAAAATAAGTGGAAAATAAAATACGAAATACTTATTAAGCTATAAGGAAGAATGTTCCTCACCTTTATTGCGTTAGTGTTAACTACGTTATTATTGTTTAAATATTTTTGTCTTAAGTATTGTTGTAGCCTTTGTTGCTTTTTAATATGAACAAGTATTGCCTGTGCCTTTGTTTCACGGTGAACACGGGGGGTAGATAGATGGATACATGCATGGGAGATTCTTAGTTGGTAGATTGATGAATGCATGCGTGTGAAGGAATGGTTGGATGCATTTGTATGAATGGGTAAATGGATGCATGGGGTGGGCAGGCACATGGATGAACGCATGCGGTGAGTTTGGGTTATCTCTACTCTCCTGTTGGCTCGCTCCAATTTTTGCTTTCCTTCCAGGCCTTACTCTCAGGTCACGTTATGGCACGAGGTCAGAGAGATGCAAGGGTGTGAGTGGGTGAATGGATGAATGGATGCGGCAGCGAGTGTAAATAATTACATGCATGCATATGGATGACTGGCTGCAAGCATGTGTGTAGGTGGACTGAGGCATGAGTGACGATGGATGAATGGATATGTGTCTACGCAGAAAAGTGTGTGGTATGCACTTTTGTGCATGTGAGTGCGTTTGTGTGAGTAGATAAAGTAATGCATGGGTGCAGTTGATAGATGCATGATTGAGTGTGGTTTGATTGGTGGCTACATAGATGAATACATGGGGTGGATGAATGTATGTTTGTAGGTGGAGAATGGATGCATGTATATGAGTGGGTCGCTCACTTCATAGGTATATCTGAACGAGTGCGTGACTGAGATGGGTGCTTGAAGGGGCAGACAAAAATGGGTCACAACAGCAAATTGGATGTATAAGCACTGCTATGGATGAACGTATGGCTATTGGCAAATGGATGAATGCAAAGGTGAGTGGGATGGAATGATGGAGAGATGGATGAGAGGGTGGGTGGATAGCATTGTGGGGGAGTGAACTGGTTGCATCAGTAGGGGTGGTGTGTGAAATGGATGAATGAACACACAGTTGTTGATGGATGAGGGTCCGAGTGGGAGTGTGGTGCCCCCCTTAGGTTAACGCTTTTCTCTCTGTTCTTCATTCTCCTCTCACTTGCCCACTCTCCGTTGCTCTCTCTCTCTCGCAAGTACAGGACCACATCTCCCCGTTCTGCGCCCCTCCAGGTACACGTGGGGGTGATGGACGGATATAAAAAGGGAGGATGGATGTTGTATAACAATATTTTGATAAGCAGAGCACCACATTGCCACAGTAGCTCAGCAGCAGAAACAATAATCATCAAATTGCCTCATCTCGCAGATTTTATTTTTACATGAACTAAAACTACTTTCTGAAAGAAAGAGCTCGTGTTCAGGCATCTGAGTCATCCCCCCCTGGCAGAGAAGGAACTATCACCCCAACAAAACATTACTATAAATATTAATGACTGTGCTTAATGTCAGCCTTTCGTATCATTGTACTGCAAACAACATACGTTACTGATTCCCATGCAAATAACATATGTCGCTAGTTCTCAGCTCAATGGTTTTATTTTAATTGACTATAGAAAAAATGAAAGGCGAATTCATCCCTGCTGGGGGCATCACTGTGATGTGCACAGCGCCCACACTTTTAACATGATTGTGCCAAGGAGAGTCCCTAGGCCCCTCCATGCCCATTTCTGAAGCCCACAAGGGCATGCTAAATGTCCTCTGAATTACCTGATGGAAATGCAACAGATCCCTCAGAGTCTTGCCTGCACCTGTGCATGCTGCAGCACTGGAGGCAAGCATGCAAAGACGCAGCAGGGAACCTGCTGATTGGCATGGAGCCTGTATAAACGACGCAACCTTGATCTAGAACCACTGACACCACCTCGCCGCCGCTGCCGTGCTCGTGCCGCTCACTCACATCTGCCTTTGCATGTCCTGCACTCGGCGCGCAACTTTGCTGCTTCTCCTCAGCGCCACTGCGGGACGCCAACGCGTGGAAGAGGCACTGCCTGGGATAGCGAAAGGGAAAGGGGGCGAGAGGGCCTATAACAAGATAAAGGAAGGGTTCAAAAACCAAAACGATGCAATTAACTTTAATTCCTATACATCTGAATGTCCTTCAGTATTGAATGAAAATGCCTCTCTCTCACCCTTAGCTACTTCAATAGGGGAGTTTGTTACCAAGAACTTTAATGCAGGTACTTTCTCTCCCTCAAATCTGGTCAGCGGGGCTCCCAGTGCCCAAGGAGTATCCAAAGATGGGGTGATTTCTGAAGGCAACAATGGCCAGCCAGAGAGCATCCTGGAGTCAGAGAACATCCTGGAGGACTCAAGGGCCTCCATACAGTCAGGGGATGAGCAAGAGTTCTAGATGAAAGTAAATGAATCCTGAAGTCCTCATGGGGGCCCTAACAAGTACGATTGCCTAAGATATTTGGGCTGCGTACTTAGAAGGACTATAGGGTAACTCATCTATTTCATCTAGCCTTAAACATGTTCCAGCAAAGAATTTCCCCCCAGGCTGGTTCTCTGTGAAAGAGGTAAGGACTACAATTGACCATATCAAGCTATCAATAGCACAGGCCCAGATAATATCCCAGCAGTTTCAATTAATTTAAGTCAAATAGTGGCTGCTGGGCGAAGATCTCTTCTTTTTGTTCTATTAGATATCCCTCATCATGAATGGGGTCAATAGTGAAACCCATATTTAACAAGCATTTGCAATGCAATGGGTCTGGCGTTTGCTCGACTTAGAGCTATTAGCATTGTAAATTCTTAACTGGACTTTCCTTGCCACATAAATTGAAACTGAAAAGTAAAACAGTTGACATAAGAAAGTCTATTCAAAGCGCCACGACCGCCATGTGCATGTGAGTTATTGGCTTCCTGCGTGAATGTCTAGAAAGGACCACAGCTGGGATTAAAGGCAAACCGAAACCTGAGAGAGGCCACCACACACTGTAACAGGAGGAAGCGTGACGTAGTCTGATGGCCAACAAAAATGTTCATTTAGTGAAATCACCTAGGAGGGAACTCAGCACATAAAGGAGTGATATTTCACAAAATGCACCAATAAAAATGAAGCATTTAGAACAAGCACAACAAAGAATGAATAGCAAGAGTGGGCGTGGTTAAAAGCCCACAGACAGATTAAAACAGGCCAGAGTGCTTGCATGCTCGACCCTAAAAAGGGGAACAGCTCACACCTCTCACACAATAGACTGATCAGCCTTCTAAACATCTCAAGGAAGGTGTTCTCAAAATATTTGCAGTCTTGTTTTGATGATTGGGTGCATGAGCATTAGATCATACTGAGCAAGGAGGAATTCGAAAGGGTCACTCAACCACAGGTTGTTGTTTTGCTCTTTGGGCCATCATTCGGAAATCCCTGGAAGTGAACCAAAGGCTGTCTTGTTGTTTTATTGATTTTGTACAGCCTTTGATTTAGTAGATAGGGGACTCTGTGGGGGAAACTCTGCTCCTGGAAGCTTCCGATGGACCTCCTCAGTGCAATACAAGCATTACATCCGGATAATTGGACACAGGTTGAACTTGATAAACCTGGTAAATTATCGCAGAAGATCCCAGTTCAGAATGGCTTATGACAGGGGTGCATATTCACTTTTCATCTTATTCGTGACAGACCTTCCAGCAGTCATAAATCTACTGAATTCATTTTCCCCTAAAGTTGTCAAACAGCATATCCCCTGTCTGCTATATGAGAATGAGTTGGTTCTGTTGGATTACATGTCTATCGGTCTACAAAGAAAATTGGACTCCCTGGAGGCTTATAGCAAGCAGAATTCGCAGAAAATAAACCTGGAAAAAACAAAGTGTAGTAATAATGTTCTTAAAGACGACACTCAGGACAGCGGAGGGCGTCACAGGTAAAAGGTTTTATTCCAAGCAGGAGATCAGGAGACCCACGGCCGGCACACGAAAGCCGCGTTCCAATCCCCGAATCCCCAGATCCCCATGAGAACTCACAGAATTCTGAAGTTAACATACAGGCAATTACAACACCATCTCCCTTTTAACAAAACAAAACAACAGAAATAAAGAAAACACAGTAATATACAAACAAGGAAATACTAATATCTGACAAAATCTTTGAATTTAACTGGAGCATTCCTAACTCTGCAGGTCTTGTTCATATTCTTGACAACAGAGGAGTCAATAACATTATGTTGAACAATGAGGAAGTGGAGACCCCAAATCCCTATTATGAGTCTCCTTGTCATGCACAACATCCCAGAAATCGCATTCAAAATTGTCATGGTGTGGCACATCTTCTAACTTTTTTTAATGATATCAGCTTGCTCACTAGTTATCTTTACTACAGCATTCTTGTTCCACCAACCCTTGCTCTGTAAGCAGACCGCTCTTCTAGAGACTTTCTCGACCTTAACCAGTTCAGAAAATTTCGAATCACCTTTGTTGATCCTCATAGGTTTTTTAACTAATACCCATTCCCCGGGTTTCACTTCCAAATCTTTCACACCCCTCACTCTGTCAAAATAGTCCTTAGACTTCTCTTGTTTGCCTCTTACCCGCATACGAACTTAACGCAGATCAACAGAATCAGCAGAGAGGCCAGTAGCATCATCCAACCAGGAAGGTCTTAAATCTGTAATAGGATCCCTTTCCCTTAAAAGAATAAAAGGAGAAACCCCAGTAGTACTATGAGGTGTGGTGTTCTAGGACCAAACTTTCTGTTGCACATACTCAGCAACATTGAGGTTATTAGAAATGGCAGTTTGCAGTCCCTCCTTCAATATACGATTAGCTCTTTCGACCAATCCATTTGAAGAAGGACTGTAAAGAGGCACCTTGACATGTTTCACTGAGTGATTAAGAAAAAAAGTAGTCACTTCATTGGAGACAAAATGTGTTCCATTGTCAGTGACAACCTCTCTAGCAGGACCTTCGACTTGAAACAAACGTTTCAAAAATGTAATGACCACGTTGGAATCAGCAGTGCTAGAAAAGGCAAAATATAACCACTTGGAGAAATAGTCAATAGCTACAATCATGTATTTGTTCTCATTCTTGAGGATGTTAAATGGACCAGCAAAATCTAACCCTATTTTCACCCAAGCATTCTTGGGCCATTCTGTACAACACAAAGAATTAGTTTTCATTTTCCAGTGTTTATCAGAACACAAACACTCAGGACATTTATCCACATAAAACTTTACTTGAGAGTCAAAACCAGGCCAGCAGTAATGCTGCTTAATATTCTTGATGGTAGCAGAGATGCCCAAATGTCCTAGATGTCCCATTGAAATAATGCCATCCCTCAGAGATAAAGGTGGCACAAACATACTCTGCCTCAAACCAATACCATTAACCACTGATAATTCAGGTGCAACCTGAGCAAACGATTTTAACTCTTTGTCTAAGCTCCTGTCAGAAGGCCAACCAGAAACAAGAAACTCTTTAACTTTGTCTAGAGAATTATCATTGTCAGAACTCTTATTCCAGACTTCCTCTGAAATTTTGAAAGCAGAAGCTGCATCAGAAACTGTCATCTCACATTCTTCTTCAACAGGCAATTCAGTGATATTTTCAGCAACTGGCAATCGAGAAAGACAATCTGCCCTTATATTTTTTCCTCCAGGAATATATTTTATATCGAAATTAAACTCAAGTAATTTAGACATAAGCCTAACCAACCTGGAGGATGCCTTGTTAGAGCAACTGTCTCCAAGCATGTATATTAAAGGCTTGTGATCGGTATATAAATCAAATTTGGTACCCCAAATATACATTTTAAACTTCGCAGTTGCCCAAGAGCATGCAAGCGCTTCTCTTTTAATTGTGCTATATTTTTGTTCTGCTTCACTCAACTTGCGTGACGCAAAGGCCACAGTACTTTCAACACCATCTACAAATTGGCTCAAAACAGCACCTAAGCCCACAGAGCTGGCATCCACTGTGATAATACTCCTAACACCATGAGAAAAAGGTCTAATAGCTGGGGCATCCACCATGAGTTGTTTCAAATGATCAAAAGCCCTGTGGGCTTCATCAGTCCAAGCAAACTTGACATGCTTCTTCAGCAACGCCCGTAGGGGTTGTACCACCATGGCATACCCAGACACAAATCTGGAGTAGTACTCACTCAAACCTAAAAAAGATCTGAGAGAATCCTTGTCCTTAGGAACAGGGGCCTCAACAATGGCTTTGACTAAAGATGAGTTGGGCGCGATACCTCTAAAAGAAATGTTATGCCCTAAAAAGTCAACACTATCTGACAAGAACTTACACTTATCTTTGTTGACAGTGATATTATGTGTCTCCAACTTCCTAAATATTCGAAGTAGCGTCTCAAAATGTTTTTCTTTAGTAGCAGTATGAATGAGAATGTCGTCCTGAAAGACCTGAACACATTGTTCCTCCGCAAACAAAGTATCCATCAATCTTTGGAAGACACTGGCGGCAGAAGCCAAACCAAAAGGCAAACGCAAATACATGAAAGTTCCAAAGGGCGTCACAAATGAAGTTAAAGGTTGAGAATCTTTGGATAAAGGAATTTGGTGATATGCTGACCTTAAATCAATGGTAGAAAAGTACCTACTCTTACCCAAATTTTCCAATAAATCATTGATTCTTGGCAAAGGATGAGCATCCACGAGAATGTTAGAATGTTGCGATTAAGTGCGCGCAAATCAACACAGAGACGAATACTCCCACCCTTTTTTTTAGCAAGAACAATTGCCGAAATCCACTCAGAGGAATCAACTGGGGTGATAATGCCTTGTTCACACATTTCGTGAAGTAAATTTTTAAGATCCTGTCTAACCGAAAATGGAACCGGTCTAAGCTTCTGTTTGACAAGCACTGCGTCTTTTTTTAACTTGATATTCAAATCCCTTGATAAGACCAATATCTTTCTTAAAAACCCTAGGAAAGTTTTCATACAGATTATCAACCGAACAACGATCCAGCAGTAATTTTCCTTCAAGCACACTTAGCACAGGCACATCACCAAGAATTACAGGCACACAGTGACCTGGTCTTAAAATCATACCCAACTTAGCTTGATCTTGCCAGCCCAAAATATCTCTACCACGTTCAGCAACATACATTTTAGTATTAATGCATCTGCCCTTAAAATCGAGAGTATCCATGAAAAAACCCTTCATGGCAATGTCAAACTCGCCAAAAGCCTTTGGATTGACGTCGGTTCGTTGAAGCTGCTTCCCAGACCACAATCTGTCAAACGTCACGTCAGACAGTATAGTAATTGGTGAACCAGAATCAGCCATAACGTCCACATTAACAGAGCCTATAGTTACAGAGCAAATGGGACCTTTACATTTGTTTTGAGAAACTCCAACGGTATCAATAGTTAATAACACATTGTTAAACGTATCAGTCAGTTCTTCTTCAATTATATCAATTTGAGATATCTTAGCTTTAGCCTTAGCTAGACGACAAACACTTTGGAGATGGCCCACTTTTTTGCAAAAATTACATTTTTTCCCTTGAGCTAAACAAGATGGACTATTTCCCATATGTGTCTTTGAACCACATCTATAACAATAACCAGAATAGTTATTTTTATCAACACTTTTGTTGGTTTTGCTCCTACTGGATACAGCATTAACCTCCAAACAATCGGCTTGCAGGACGGCAGAAACTTGAGCAGAAGCTTTAACATCTTCTGTTAAATTTTTAGAAGAAATGAGAGAGCGTTCAATACTCTTAGCTATATCCATGACTTCACCCAAGGACGGATTCTTGCATGTCAAAATACGTTCTTGTATTTTTTTGTTATAACAATTGAAAACTAATTGATCACGCAAGTATATGTCTATATTTGAACCAAATTCACATTTCGCAGCAAGAACTCTTAAGACTGCCAAGAAATCTTCTATGGTTTCATCCACAAGCTGTTTCCTTTTTAAAAAATGATGTTGTTCCAACATTACTGAAGGTTCATCAGAATACTGTTTAGCCATACGTGCCGTAGCTTCAATATATGCATCCCAGGATTCATCCCGAGGTGGTGCAAGTATGGCTGGTAAGTTATCGAAAACTTCTTGACCAGTTTCGCCTAAGTGGTTGAATAGGAGCGCAGCTCTGCGCGCAGCATTGTACCTCGAAGCGTCAATAGCAACCAAATAATTTTCAAAAATGCGTACCCACTTTCTCCAGGAAATTGGCAGTCTTCCAGGTTTTTGAAGAAAAGGAGGAGGCTGAACACAAACCTGAGCTGTTGCCATTGTAGAAGAAAGCGGAAAAGAGAAATAGAGATTTTTTTTTTTTTTTTTTTTTTAAATAATGCTAAATTATCTTATTATCTTTTTTTTTTAGAAGAAACTTTCTCTTTTAGGTTTATAGAGAGTTAACAGCCAAAGGTGTGTGTGTCACCGAAGCTACGCACACAGAGAAAGATGAAGAAAATGGCTGAAGTGCAAATCATCCCAAAGTCTTAAAATGGCCGCCAAAGCAAAGAGAAATCTTTCTAAAGGCGGTGTAGCTGTCCAATGACGTAAAGAGGTGGTGCACACAAGGAGCAGAACGTCAGGTGAAACGGCTGGAGCACGCGGGGAGCGCACAGCAGCAAAGCTTTATAATAATAAGAGCCGAAGACCACAATATTAAGTACAATATGACTTCCCTTTTAAATGTTGTGCCGATGACATGGAAAATCCTGTAGAGAAGGCTCGAAGATAGTGCAGTCTTGATGAGACGAAAAGTAGAGTGCAGGGTCAGTGGGTCTCCAAACAACACCACTCGTCGCCAAAATGTAGTAATAATGTTCTTAAAGACGACACTCGGGACAGCGGAGGACGTCACAGGTAAAAGGTTTTATTCCAAGCAGGAGATCAGGAGACTCAAGGCCGGCACACGGATCGGGCAGCAACGACTGTCAAAGCCGCGTTCCGATCCCTGAATCCCCAGATCCCCATGACAACTCACAGAATTCTGAAGTTAACATACAGGCAATTACAACACAAAGGTAGTGGTCTTAGGGGAAAAAAGTGAATAACTTTAAATGGTGCATGCATGCCGAGAGGTGGAAGTGGTGAACTCTTCTAAATATCTAGGGCAGTCCTTCCCTAGGAGCTTAAAATGGGATACCCATATGGGGAACATCAAGCAGAGGTCCATGTTGCAAGCTGGTTGTCTGGTCATATTTAACCAGAGATATGGGGGCTTGGTTCGTACACCACTGATGAAGGCTTTTGAAGGGAAAATATCCCCTCTGGAGCTGTACAGAGCGGAGGTACTTGCCCCTGACCCCTCTAGCATTTGGGATCTGCTGGAGGGGGCCGTCCTCAGGAGGCTGTTTTCGCTGCTATCTGGAACAACGCAATGAGGTATATGTGTTGCACAAGTCACTGGGTCATATTTTTGAAGCCATGTAAAGGCACTTTGTTTGGCTTTAAATGGGCCAAAAAATATGGAGTAAGACAAGGCAGCTCAAATTGCTGTGTTGCCTTACTCTGTGCTAGGAAGGTGTTCCATGGACGTTGCATGGGTGTTCTCACGCAACTCCATGGTTTTTGACACATTCCCAGAATTACAAGACTTTGTAAACCTGGGAATGCTCCAAAAACATATGCATATATATATAAGATGTGCAGGATAGGCATATATATAAGATATGCAGGATAGGCATAATGAGGAGAAATATCTTTATTTCTCCTTGTTTTTTCCTCTTTCTACGTCTGCTGCATTTTGAAGCACACACAGAAAGAGGAAAGCACCTCTCGGATTAGCTTTTGTGCAGGAAGGTGTCCCTTTGTGCACAAAAACAACCCTGCATGCAACACAGGCTCCCGTGCACCATGGTGCAAGGGTGCCTGCGTTGGGTCTAGGCTGCCAAAAGGGCACCAGCGGAAAAGGACAGGAATGCAACTTATTAGATAAATATGGCACATTCATGCCCTTTCTCTGTGTCGCAGGGCAGTGCTGCAAGGTGACTTCCGGCACTGCCCTGCACCACAATGCCCATAAATATGAGCCTGAGTGTATAAGCAAAAAGAAAAAGGTGTTTTGTAAAAGTGAGCAGTAAAGGACACAAGTAAAGAGGCTATGTTCCAGGGGCGGGAGAAACAAGATGGACAAGACAAGCCACCAAATGACAGTAACAATAGTAACAATAGATCCAACCAATGGTAAGCAATGGGCTGGCTTTAAGCAAAGTTCTTGGTAAGCTGACAATAGGTCTTTCTCAACCAAACAGCTCCACTGTCTGGTAGTTTCGACCTAAAATTGGCTAGCATCCCTTACCAGAATATGAATCCTACCCCTTAAAAAAATTCAAAATAATTTGCTAATTTGCTTGACAGTAAACTCAACAGTCACATTACTAACACAGCTATGGTCAGTCTGTACCAACTTCGACTGCTGAGAAACGCACAACACTTCTTGTTAAGCCTGATTTCAAGCTCTCTATACAAGAACTACATCAAGACTGTTCTACAGTCACACCCTGTCAGTGCTTAATTTGTAAACAAAACCGTGCAGGTGCCCAAAGCCCTCCTTTTAACCCTGCGGCTGCTGCAATTAAATGTGCGAACACGGAACACTGAGGCACCATAATCCTGAAGCCATCCCGAGCCTCTTCAATCCTTTTAAAGCTACTCCCTGCCCCTTCAGCTCACTCTTGCAGCTTTCTGCTTTCTCCCATTGTGACACTTTTTCGTTTTTCTATTCCTACGCTTTTCTCAAATGTGTCTTTTGCTCGCAGTAAATGCTTGAGGCAGAAAAATAAGTGCTGGCCTTTAAGAATAAGTGCTGATGCTCCGCATCGGAAACAACAAGCACAAATTAAGCTCTGCGCTCTGCTAATGGTTCTTCTGCACATCAGCCTTGCCCGTCTTAAAGACGTACTACATGCAGAGGAGTGTCTGGTCCCCCAAACCTGCTGTTTGGACCACATTAGACTGGTTCCGATGGCCTTGTCAGTGAAGCCAAATGCATTTTTCAGTCCACAGACAAAAACATTTGCTATAATACACCTAGATATCTTGTTAAAAAACAAAGCCTCAGTGGCCCTACGGTCTCCATGTAGAAAGGGTGCCTTCTGCCTGAAAATGTTTAGATTCGCCAAGCAATCCTTTACTGACTTTGCGCCAAAAATCTTTCCCTCAGAGCTGTCAAGCCCATATCCTTTCACCTGTGGAAATGACCTTAACATACTGCTATTTCAAAGGTACACATAATTTTCTTTCCCAAACCCAAGAGCCAAAATCAAGGACATTTTGCATTTCTTAAGGATGCCTGAACAACTCTCCTAATCTGATTCTGTCTCTACAGTGGGCAAGGCCATCCTGACCCCTGACACCACTGTTACTATGTATACCCTATACAAGATTCTGCCTTACCCTCACCCCCACCCCTCCAGTGTGAGCATTTTAACAAGCCGTACATAAGTCTCAGATTGTTTTACCTTTGTCCCATCTTCAGCTTTTGTGTATATACTGCAGGTATAAATTGTACTATGCACCTTTATACATGTGTTAAAATATATCACGACTCCTGGGTCTGGTTCACACTCTAGAAACCAAAAAACACGTCAGCCCCCTTTAACTTTGAACCCTTGATCTTTGGAACAAGAACTTTTTGTAAACACCAAAGGCCAACCCTCGTGCTCTGGAACGATCGCGTATAACTAACACTGCAGGCCAACCTCCAGTCACAGGATCCTGGGGCGGCTCCTCCATAAGGGCAGAGGAGCCCCCCGCCCTCTCCCATCTGCCAGCAGCGGCAACTGCAAACCTTTTCCCCCAACGCTAATAAACTATGTTTATTAACGTTTTTCGGGGAAAGGGGCGGGGCCATGGGGTGACGAGCAATGCGGAGGAGTGCTCATCACTACCCCTCACTGTGCATGCATGTTTGGCCAGCCGTCTCTGGCCGGCCAAATACACATGCGCAGTAGGCTCTCTCCAGCTCAGCAACAGTGTTGCCGGGCTGGAGAGAGCCTGCACAGGCTCCTAGTCAGCCTGGGATCACCCTTGTTGGGCACTCTCAGCCAATCCTGACGCTGATAGCCTGTGCCTGCAGCGAGACAGAAAAGTAGAGGAGCAGCGCGGGAGCGGAGGTAAGTGTTTTTTTATATACTTTTTTAATGTAATGTGCTCCCGACACTCCACCCCCTCTGATCTTGCCATCCTGCCCCACCCCTCTGTGTTCCCCGCCCCTCGGTGACCCACGATCCGCAACTGACAAGATCCTTGGTTTCTCTGTAATTGAAGCACTGGTGACTTCACAGGAACAAGCATAGGCAAAGCCAACAGGGCTCGCCTATGAGAGATTGGCTTTGGCAATGATTTTTAGCCATGCTGTACAGTGACATGGCTGCTGTGAAGCATAGCTAAAAATACTGTTTAAAAAGCGCTATGGCGTGGCCAACGCTAATGTGGTCTTTTATTAAAAAAAATAAACACAGGGGAGTGGTTTGGAGGAAGAGGCAAGGCAGAATGATGAAAGGAGAGCGAAAGAGAATACGGGTGGGGGGTGAGGACATGCAAAAGACAATAGTGAAGTAGACGGACATTGGAGGGTGGGCTGGAGGTGCTGGGGAGGGAAATGGCCAACAATGGACAGGCGAGAGGCGATGCCGCAGCAAGTTGACAACTGAGGGCAGGCGGGAGAGGATGGGGAAACAAGCTGACAATGAAGGATGGGTGGAGGGGCTCGGGCAGCATGCCAACAATAGAGCTCGGGCTGGAACGGCTGGAGCAGTAAGGGGACAACAGAGGTTATGCGGGTGGAGATGGGGTAGCAACTGATAATGGAGTGTAGGCGAGAGAGATGGGACAGCATGCTGAGAACAGAGGGTGGGTAAGAGGGGCTGGGGTAGAAAGCTGACAATGGATGGCAGGTGGGAGGGGCAGCAAGGTGAAAACAGAGGATAGGTGTAGGAGGCTGGCCTGGCGTATAGTGGGTACCTTGTGGTACTTACACCTTGTGCCAGGGCCAGTTATCCCTTATTAGTAGGTTAGAGGTGTTCTAGCAGTTTAGGCTGATAGAGGTAGCTATAGCAGAACAGCTTATGCTGAACTAGGAGACATGCAAAGCTCCTACTATACCACTTATATCACTTAGTACTATATCACAAGAAAAAACAATATTCAGAGTTACTAAAAATAAAGGTACTTTATTTTAGTGACAATATGCCAAAAGTATCTCAGAGGATATACTCCCTTAGGAGGTAAGTAATATACACCAAATATATACACAAACCAAAATCAGGTAAGTAACAGTTAGAAAAGTAGTGCAAACAATGTAGAATCACAATAGAATGCAATAGGGAGAAATAGGCCTAGGGGCAACACAAACCATACACTCCAAAAGTGGAATGCGAACCACAAATGGACCCCAGGCCTAGTGTAGTGTGCAGAGGGTCGCTGTGAGTGTAAGAAAACACTAAGGGTGCCCAAGATACCCCACCCCAAGACCCTGAAAAGTAGGAGTAAAGTTACCCTACTACCCCAGAAAGACAGTAAAGTCGAGATAGGGGATTCTGCAAGGACAACAACTGACTGCAAAACACTGAATATGGATTCCTGGACCTGAGGACCTGTAAAGGAAGGGGACCAAGTCCAAGAGTCACGCAAGTGTCCAGGGGAGTCCACTAAACCCCAGATGAAGGTCCCATGGCGTGCTGGAGGCTGCAGAGTTGTTTCCACGCAGAAAGACCGAAACAAGCCTTGCTAGCTGCAAGGGTCGCGGTTGAGGTTTTTGGGTGCTGCTAGGGCCCAGGAAGGACCAGGGGGTCGCCCCCCCAGAGGAGGAGACAGAGGGGGCGCTCAGCAACACAGAGAGCCCATGCAGAAGCAGGCAGCACCCGCAGAAGCACCTGAACAGGCACTTAGAAGATCTGAGGACAACAGTCGACTCAGAGCCACAATAGAGGGTCCCATGACATCGGAGTCCAACTCAGCGAGTTGGGCAATGCAGGACAGAGTGCTGGGGACCTCACCTAGGCTGCGCACAAAGGAAGTCTTGCAAAAGTGCATAGGAGACCAAGCAGCTGCAGTTCACGCAGTACACAGGATTACTGTCTGGCATGGGGAGACAAGGACTTACCTCCACCAAATTTGGACAGAAGGGCCACTGGACTGTCGAAGACACTTGGACCCAGCTCCTGTGTTCTAGGGACCACGCTCGTCAGGATGAGAGGGAACCCAGAGGACCGGTGATGCAGAAGTTTGGTGCCTGTGTTAGCAGGGGGAAGATTCCGTCGACCTACGGGAGATTTCTTCTTGGCTTCCAGTGCAGGGTGAAGGCAGACAGCCCTCAGAGCATGCACCACCAGGAAACAGTTGAGAAAGCCGGCATGATGAGGCGCTACAATGTTGCTGGTAGTCTTCTTGCTTCCGTGAGCTCTTGCATTCGTTTTCTGGTCAGATGCCCACAGGAAAGACCCTAAGTAGCCCACAGAGGAGGATTGGCTACAGAGAAAGGTAAGCACCTATCAGGAGGGGTCTCTGGGGTCACCTGCTGTCACTGGCCACTCAGAGCTGTCCACTGTGCCCTCACACCTCTGCATCCAAGATGGCAGAGGTCTGGGACACACTGGAGGAGCCCCCGGCACCTCCCCTGGGAGGTGCTGGTCAGGGGAGTGGTCACTCCCCTTTCCTTTGTCCGGTTTCGTGCCAGAGCAGGGCTGGGGGGATCCCTGAACCGGTGTAGACTGGCTTATGCAAGGAGGGCACCATCTGCGTCCTTTAAAGCATTTCCAGAGGCCAGGAGAGGCTACTCCTCCCAGGCCCTTCACACCTATTTCCAAAGGGAGAGGGTTTAAAACCCTCTCTCAGAGGAAATCCTTTGTTCTGCCTTCCTGGGACCAGGCTGCCCAGGCCCCAGGGGGCAGAAACCTGTCTGAGGGGTTGGCTGCAGCGGTAGCTGCAGTGGAGACCCCGGAAAGTTAGGTTGGCAGTACCCGGGCTCTATGCTGGAGACCCGGGGATGCATGGAATTGTTCCCCCAATACCATAATGGTATTGGGATGACAATTCCATGATCCTAGACATGATACATGGCCATGTTTGGAGTTACCATGGTGATGCTACATACAGGTATTGACCTATATGTAGTGCCCGTGTGTAATGGTGTCCCCGTACTCACAAAGTCCGGGGAATTTGCCCTGAACAATGTGGGGGCACCTTGGCTAGTGCCAGGGTGCCCACACACTAAGTAACTTGGCACCTAACCTTCACTAAGTGAGGGTTAGACATAGAGGTGACTTTTGAGTTACTTAAGAGCAGTGTAAAATGGCTGTGAAATAACGTGGACGTTATTTCACTCAGGCTGCAGTGGCAGTCCTGTGTAAGAATAGTCTGAGCTCCCTATGGGTGGCAAAAGAAATGCTGCAGCCCATAGAGATCTCCTGGAACCCCAATACCCTGGATACCTAGGTACCATATACTAGGGAATTATAAGGGTGCTCCAGTGTGCCAATTAGAAGTGGTAAAATTAGTCACTAGCCTGCAGTGACAATTTTAAAAGCAGAGAGAGCATAAACACTGAGGTCCTGGTTAGCAGAGCCTCAGTGATACAGTTAGGCACCACACAGCGAACACATACAGGGCATACTTTATGAGCACTGGGGTCCTGACTAGTAGGATCCCAGTGACACATAGGCAAAAACAAACATACATACAGTGAAATTGGGGGTAACATGCCAGGCAAGATTGTACTTTCCTACAATGGGCTGGAGGGGCTGGTGAAGCAGGCTGTCAACAGAAGGCCAGCAGAAGTGGAAGCAAGGTGACAGAGGATGGGCTGGGACAGTAAGCTAACAACAGAGGGCAGGCGGGAGGGGCCTCCTGTGCAAATGTTTTACAGTAGAGAGAAAGCCTTTCCCCTATAGCCCCTACAATATATAGGGTGATCCATTCTCTTTCTTATCCTGGAAGAGGAGTTACTTAAATCTCCAGTCATTTCCTGCGCTGAGTCTCCTCTTCCCTCTCCGTGTGTGGGATTTAATACTGCAAATTCCTCTGTTACCTTGTACCATATAGGTTACACTGCAGGAGAGTCTCCTTGCGTGTTCATCACTTTGTTGTGTTCTGATCACATGTGTATACCACTGCAGGCTAGACCCTGTGTCCATTCAATCTTTGGCCTTTTTAGAAATATCCCCGGTAGAAAATACTTCATGGCAGTCCCCACGATCTGCAGCCTCTGTCTTTTACTAGATGTTTAAAGCGCTACTTCTGATGTTAGACGATAACCCTGGAAAGAGGCAGGCGCCTTTACTGCTTCGGTCTCAGGTGGGATGGGATATTTACTTCAGTTTATCAACTCGGAGCAGTCCCTCGCAGGTGGAGAAATACAAGAACTAGCAGTGATAGAACATATTGAAACCAATGACACTTCTTTTAGAATGAATACAGCTGTGAACCCTGACCCCCATCTGACGTATGTGCAGAAGCAGTAAGTGGAACACGTCCATCACCTTCCTGCTGCTGCTGTTAATAATACAAGTAGACACGCTCCAATCTGCAAGTGAAGGAATGAGACGGGGCTATTCCTTTGTGTAGGGTGGGATTTAGTGACCACACAATAGCAACAGTACATTTGAGTCCTCACTATTGTGCCACAGACAATGCTACATCCTAAATCCAAACCCGCTCCCCTTGGAATATTACAAACCACGCCACCAAAACACAGTAGTGTTTCTATTTAATGTATTTTGTTTTTAAAAAAACATATTAAAAGGGGACATTTTTATATACATGACCAATGTAGTATAGTAGAGTGCTGAGACATTCTCAAATGAGATGTGGATAGACTAGTAGAGGTGATAAAGCCCAATCTACACGAACAGTGCTTAGACATCATCCAATCTACGGGGGGGTCTGCCACATGGGAGCAACAATAACTCTGTCCAAATTCATGCAGTCCGACAGGTCGTCCTCCGGCCGTCTGTCCATATTGGACATTTTTATATGAGTGTCTTCAGCAGCAGAATATTCTAAGACATCCTTAATCCAATCATCTGCCCAGTGTGCATTCCTGACCAGCCAGTGGATCGCTATCCTCCTTGTAGCTAGCAATGGTGTGTATTAGTGCTCCTTTTCTTCCATCTTTTAAATCTTAAACTCGGGGATCCCCAATGAAAAGCCTTCAGAGTATTCTGTAGCAATATGTATGCAACAGATTAGAGTGTATACAGGGAGTGCAGAATTATTAGGCAAATGAGTATTTTGACCACATCATCCTCTTTATGCATGTTGTCTTACTCCAAGCTGTATAGGCTCGAAAGCCTACTACCAATTAAGCATATTAGGTGATGTGCATCTCTGTAATGAGAAGGGGTGTGGTCTAATGACATCAACACCCTATATCAGGTGTGCATAATTATTAGGCAACTTCCTTTCCTTTGGCAAAATGGGTCAAAAGAAGGACTTGACAGGCTCAGAAAAGTCAAAAATAGTGAGATATCTTGCAGAGGGATGCAGCACTCTTAAAATTGCAAAGCTTCTGAAGCGTGATCATCGAACAATCAAGCGTTTCATTCAAAATAGTCAACAGGGTCGCAAGAAGCGTGTGGAAAAACCAAGGCGCAAAATAACTGCCCATGAACTGAGAAAAGTCAAGCGTGCAGCTGCCACGATGCCACTTGCCACCAGTTTGGCCATATTTCAGAGCTGCAACATCACTGGAGTGCCCAAAAGCACAAGGTGTGCAATACTCAGAGACATGGCCAAGGTAAGAAAGGCTGAAAGACGACCACCACTGAACAAGACACACAAGCTGAAACGTCAAGACTGGGCCAAGAAATATCTCAAGACTGATTTTTCTAAGGTTTTATGGACTGATGAAATGAGAGTGAGTCTTGATGGGCCAGATGGATGGGCCCGTGGCTGGATTGGTAAAGGGCAGAGAGCTCCAGTCCGACTCAGACCCCAGCAAGGTGGAGGTGGAGTACTGGTTTGGGCTGGTATCATCAAAGATGAGCTTGTGGGGCCTTTTCGGGTTGAGGATGGAGTCAAGCTCAACTCCCAGTCCTACTGCCAGTTCCTGGAAGACACCTTCTTCAAGCAGTGGTACAGGAAGAAGTCTGCATCCTTCAAGAAAAACATGATTTTCATGCAGGACAATGCTCCATCACACGCGTCCAAGTACTCCACAGCGTGGCTGGCAAGAAAGGGTATAAAAGAAGGAAATCTAATGACATGGCCTCCTTGTTCACCTGATCTGAACCCCATTGAGAACCTGTGGTCCATCAACAAATGTGAGATTTACAAGGAGGGAAAACAGTACACCTCTCTGAACAGTGTCTGGGAGGCTGTGGTTGCTGCTGCACGCAATGTTGATGGTGAACAGATCAAAACACTGACAGAATCCATGGATGGCAGGCTTTTGAGTGTCCTTGCAAAGAAAGGTGGCTATATTGGTCACTGATTTTTTTTTGTTTTGTTTTTGAATGTCAGAAATGTATATTTGTGAATGTTGAGATGTTATATTGGTTTCACTGGTAATAATAAATAATTGAAATGGGTATATATTTTTTTTTGTTGAGTTGCCTAATAATTATGCACAGTAATAGTCACCTGCACACACAGATATCCCCCTAACATAGCTAAAACTAAAAACAAACTAAAAACTACTTCCAAAAATATTCAGCTTTGATATTAATGAGTTTTTTGGGTTCATTGAGTACATGGTTGTTGTTCAATAATAAAAATAATCCTCAAAAATACAACTTGCCTAATAATTCTGCACTCCCTGCACCTTTGAACTCTGCATTGTTAGAGGCCTTGTGTACCAATGGCAACATTTTATACCATTCTTTAGGCTGGAAATGCTCCTCCAATTCCTTCTCCCATCAGCCCTTACTGCTAGTTGATATCACTTGTGGTGCCCCTTGAGAATATTATTAAAGCATCTCTATAAGCAGTGAGGTCTAGAAAAGTAGATAGGGTTCCCAACCTGTGGTCCAGGGACCACCTAGTGGTCTGCAAAGCCTCCTCAGAGGGTCCACGACTGCTTAGAAAATTACACAGTATTAACAGATGAATAAAGGGTATATAAATAAAGTGGCTAAATGTACAATTGAAAAATGTTAAACTTACTGTAAGTGTCAAGGAATTTGAAATTGGAGGTTAAAAATTAAATTAGTATCCTCAGATTGATTTGTGGTAACAGTGCAGGTGCATCAAGCAGAATATAGTATGGATGATGTGGCTTTAATTAAATGTAGAAAAGCTCCAAACTTCCTATTAAAAGTATTATTTTTTATTTATATTTGTTTGCAAATTAAATTAAATGTGTTATTTGTATATGTGTTTGCTAAATGATTGTTTCTGTATGTTCTGTGTATTGTTTTAAGGTTCAAAACATCTACAGTGTTTAGGCTGGGGGTCCCTGGTGTCTAGTAATGACTCAGTGCGGGGTCCCCTGGATTCCAATAATGATTCATTGGGGGGCACTGGATTCCAATAATGATTCATTGGGGGGCACTGGATTCCAATAATGATTCAGTGGGGGTCCCCAGGTTTCAGTAATGATAAAGTGGGGGTCCACGTAACGCAAAAGGTTGAGAATCACTGGTTTAATCATGCAGGCTGTCACCTTTTTCTTACTGCTTTAATTTCTTATCTCATTTCTCAATTCACTTTAACATTCCTTGGATCAATACCCAGTCCTAGAAATCAATCCATTCCTATTTTTCAACTTTTTCATTGCACTGATGACTAGTCACATCAAACATTCATGGGGTTCTCATTTTCATTATAATAAAAAAAAAGTCTATGCATTTGAACAGTGGTATATTTTTACTAAATTCCTTAAAGTTTCAGATTGCAATTGACATACGCATTATGGCCCATATTTATACTTTTTGACGCTAAACTGCGCTAACGCAGTTTAGCGTCAAAATATTTTGCGCCGTCTAACGCCATTCTGAAGTGCCATGCGGGCGCCGTATTTATGGAATGGCATTAGACGGCGCAATCAGACCGGCGCTGCCTGGTGTGCGTGGAAAAAAACCACGTAGACCAGGCAGCGCCGGCGTTGGGAAAAAATGACGTTAGGGCGTCTTAAAATGGCGCAAGTCCGGTTGACGCTAAAAAATCGTCTTAACCCGACTTGCGCCATTTTTTTTCGACGCCCATCCCCCATCAACATGACTCCTATCATTGTAAAGATAGGAGTCATGCCCCCTTGCCCAATGGCCATGCCCAGGGGACTTATGTCCCCTGGGCATGGTCATTGGGCATAGTGGCATGTAGGGGGGCACAAATCAGGCCCCCCTATGCCACAAAAATTAAAAAAAAAAATACTTACCTGAACTTACCTTAATGTCCATGGGATGGGTCCCTCCGTCCTTGGGTGTCCTCCTGGGGTGGGCAAGGGTGGCAGGGGGGGTCCCTGGGGGCAGGGGAGGGCACTCTGGGCTCATTTTGAGCCCACTTGTCCCTTAACGCCATCCCTGACCCAGGCGTTAAAAAGCGGCGCAAATGCGCCGTTTTTGGCCACGCCCACTCCCGGGCGTCTCTTTTGCCCGGGAGTATAAATACCACGTAAAGGCCTGGGAGTCATTTTTTAAGACGGGAACGCCTCCCTTGCATATCATTAACGCAAGGAAGGGGTTCACGCTAAAAAATGACGCACACTCCGGGCACTTTGGCGCCCGAAGCGTCTAACGCCAGAGTATAAATATGGCGTTAGTTGGCGTTAGTTCTGCGTCGAATTTGCGTCGAAAAAAACGACGCAAATTCGGCGCAACCAGAGTATAAATATGGCCCTATATTTTTAAAACGTTTACTCTAAAGCTTAGTACAAAAAACACACTTTAAAAACAAACCGCACACGTCAAGTTTTAGAGTAAATTAGGGGTTTTTACTGACTGGAGAAATATTTACTTCTGTGCTGGAAGATGATTTAACAGAACAAATGCATACGTATCATTGCCTAGAGAATAGAAATGAGTGTTACTGGAAGACACAGACACGGACGTTTCCTTTGAAAGGTTTCGTATAACTTAGATCGTCACGGTGATACCGACCAGAAAGAAAATAGTGGGTTTGGCGTGAGCACTCCAAGGGCATGGACTCTCTTAACAGGTGTAATTAAGGGCATGAGGACATTTCATACGCTGGTGGCGCAATAATTAAATTCCTTTTGTCGTGACACCTGCTTTACACTCATCTCAAAGAACCAATCACAAAGCTCACCAATTACATACTAACAATGGCTATTTTTTTTTTATAATCAACCACTCGCTGTCTCTAGTCCAATCTAAAAAGAAAAAAAGGTTACTGTTATATTTTACAAAAAAAGAATTTCAGTGTTCTCAAATTCGTAATAGGAGCCTGTAGGTATTTCACCAACTACCTGCCCGAACGTTACCATACGGCAATGTGCAAATGTGTATGTGGCATTTCTATGTATATTTTAATGCTATAGTGCAAACCTAGCCAAAAGGCAGCAGGGCGCTGTTTATACAGTTTGCCAAGTGTAAATCTCAAAATCAAGACAGTCTCAGATAAAGTGAGACATCGGGGAAGTAGACATAAATACACGGACATCTGTGGCTTCGTGGTGCACATCTGGACTCCATCCTTAAAGAAAAGAACCAGAGTGGCGGTGGGTACCTTTCCTCTCCCCTACCCCAACATATAGCTAAATAAGAGAGATAAAGAAATTCCCATTGACACCTATCTTCCCATCTTACTTTCACCATTAATTCACACGGCGATCAGGGCAGGGCTGTGTAATGTCTTGATCCCACCTCCCAAAACATGAGAAATAGAAAGAGGACTGTGGGAACTTTCACAACCACCTCTGAAAAATTGAAAAGAATGTGCATAGGAATTTGCCCTGCATCCAACCCGTGCCCGAGAAAGACACCAATACGACTATTGGGTTTTGCTGTGTATCGTTTGCTGTACCTCCACAACCCTAAACAAACGAGGGCTGTGAGCGTTACGCTGGCCCCTCCCCCAAACAACAGTTTGTTATAAATTAAGGATTCTTGAATTTCCCTGACTGTCATCTTTGGATAAAAGATAAAACTACAAGACGACTTGCGGCAGAGCATCATCGAGTGTGGTAGCAGGAATCTGCTTGAATTTTATCTTTTTGGTAGTCTAAAACTGGGGTAAACCTCCTCCAGTGGTGGAAAAATACCACGAGTACTCGGCATGTCCTTTGCCTCCCCCATCACAATTGTCTGGCTATCACAAAATAAAGGAAAGCCCCACTGCTGAGGACCCAGGCCAGTATAACACAGAAGCACACCTCCTGAAACCTAGATAAGGTGGTGGTGTCTGTAATGTGCAATGCATCATGGGTATTTCTCTGCCCTGCGCCAAGCTCCAGGTAAAGAAGCTGATGTACACCACGAGGAACATTGCCCAAGATCAGGGAGGCTCGTCTCCACTGAGGAGGTGCCCACTAATGCAGAAGTTAAATGGTAACTGACCGGAAAAATTATCAGCCTCGGCTGACCACAGGCACCAGTTTCTATCACTCCCACCACTTCCACCGCAGCACTTCCGTTTTCCACAAGGAGGGGAAACATGACTGTCGGGTTATTGGCTGCAGAACTCGTGGAATCTTAGCATCGCCTGGCCTTCTTAATGAGTGTTTCAGTTTCAAAGAATCTTTGAACACATTCTGTGATGAAGGAGTGATTCATGACACAGAGGTAGTGCAAGAGGTCGTGGCCTTTGTGTTCTTGAATATTAAGTAGGAAAATGACAGACGCTACGCAGATAGTGCAAGGATACCGGGCACTTCGTGATGGCGTGTGATATTACGGTACTTTAGTGAGTGAATTTTACAGTGTAACTAGAAAATTATTTGAATTATGTTTTACATGAAATATTTCTCTAGCACGCCAATCGTCAGAATTTTTAATGGCACTACAGTGCGAGACAGGGGTAGGAATGGAGAGACAGGAGGCTGAGAGCTGGATCCATGAGACGGCATGTTTTATTATGTTAGTGATTTCTATGTTTCACATCCTGCCATTAGTAAGGCTTTGTCTGGCGGCGGTTTCAGATTTTGGGTTTCTTCCCAGCACGGTTTCAAGGGTTCCACCTCAGACCAGAGTCTAGAAGTATGATTAGCAGTGCAAATGTGTTTTACTGGCGTGGCTAGTGAGGTCTGATCATGAACATATACCTATAGGCACTGTTCAGTCCACCACAGGCGCACTCATACACATTACCGGGGCGTCAGTGGGGCATTCGTAGATTAATATAAAACAAAGTTTAAGGAGTACAACAGCTCAGGATAGCATTGAGACCTACCAGAGGGCGATTCTAGTGAACAGCAGGTGGCACCCTTCACAGAACAGGAGGTAGGTGTGGCCATTGACCAATTGACATGGGAAAAGACCCGGGAGCAGATGGACTCCTGCCCGTATTTAACATGGCGTATAAAGCCAAAGTAGCCCTGAAACGGGTATCAATGTTTACCAGTGCCTTGAACGCCGGTACTCTCCCTGCCTCCACTAGAGAGGAAATCATCATGGTACTCCCCGCTGGTAGGGATACCCTGGAAGTACAATCATATAGTCCCCTATCCGTTTTTAGTTTGCAGCCTACCAGACAGCTCACGTACCTGGATTGCTAAAGACACCTTGGGGACATTAAGAAATCTGACCTAGGAATGCATTCTGCCTGTTGCTTGCCATTGGCTTTGTAGCTCACATTTTCTTCCTGTCCATTTGCTGGCTTTATTTTTTTTAAACTGCCCAGCTTGACTTTGTACCTTTTCTTTCCCAAACCTTGTTTACAGTATCCTTCGGATTGCTCCCTTTCTTTAAACAGGCATGTAAATCTAGTTCTTTTCTCCTCACATTTGCTGTGCATTCAAAGACTGAGGTCAAATGTCAGGCACTGTCTTCCGAGGGCGCTATGTTTCTTTTTCTGACTTCAAAGTGAGAGGATTTATGTGACAATCTTGCTGGATACTGGGGGTAGGAAAGAGGTTTTTTTCTAGCATACAACAACATTTAAATGAAATGTGTACATATTTCGGGACATATCAGAATTAGGAACACAAATTAAGCACATTCTTGTTATTTCTGAAGTGTGTTGGAAACAAATACTTTAATATGATCAGAACAAATCAATACACTAGGTGATGCAATTTTAACACATTTTCGCCTGTGCACTGTATAGTTTTATTAATAAAACTGTATCTCTGTGCACATGTAATGGTCATTTCAATTGAAAATGTAGTGGCTGTAATAGCAGTGTGCTACTACACCATGAATATTCCACTCTACACCACTCCACTCTACTCTGTATCACTCCACACCATTGCACTCTACTCTGCACCACTCCAATTTCCACCACTCAACTCCACTCTGCACTACTCCACTCTATGTCACTGCACCCTACACAAGTTCATGACACGCCTCTCTACTCTACTCTGTACCACTCTACTCCATACCAATGCACTCTTCGCCACTCTACTCTACACCACTGCACTCTCTAAAACTCCAATCTAGGCCACACTAATCTACTCTGCACAATTCCACTCTACCCCACTGTACTCTACGCCACTCTGTGCTACTGTACTCTATGCCAATACACTCTATGCCGATCCACTGTATGCCACTCTAATCTCCTCTGCACCACTGCACTCTATGCCACTGCACTGTACACCACTTTACTATATGCCATTACATTCTATGTCACTCTACACAACTGTACTCTACCCTGCACTACTTCACTTTACTCTACCCTAAAACAATCTACTCTATGTTACTGCACTCCATGCCACTCTAGCCTTAAACACTGCACTTTACACTCCAGTCTGCACAACTGCACTCTGTCACTCCACTTCACGCTACATCTCTCTACTCTGCATCACTGTGCTCTATGCCACTCTACACTGACAATCTACTCTACAACACTGCACGCTCAGCCACTGAACTCTATGCCACTCTGCTCTGCACTACTATACTCTATGCTACTCCACTCTATGCCACTGCACTGTGCAGCACTATGCTCTACTCTGCACCACTCTATGCTACTCTACTCTGCACCCCTCTACACCACTGCACGCTATGCCACTCAATTCTACTCTGCACTCTATGCCACTTGACTCTACTCTGCATCACTCTACACCACTCTACTCTACATCATTCTACTCTGTGCCACTGCACTCTATGTCAATCTACTCTACTCTGCACCGCTATACTCTGCGCAACTCCACTCTGCACCACTGCACTTTACTATGCACCACTCTAATCTACGCCACTGCATTCTACAATGCTGCATTGTACACTACTGAATTCAATGCCCCTGCACTCAATGCCACTTGCACTCTTTGCCACTATACTCTGCAACATTCTATGCCAATGCACTCTACACCAGTCGACTCAACTCTATGCCACTCCAGTGTATGTCACTCTACGCTACTCCAGACTATGTCACTCCAGTACACAACACTCTCTGCCACTCTACTCTACAACACTCTACTCCACTCTTTGCCATTCCATTCTACGACACTCCACACCACCAACTAGTAGCCCTGCTGAACAGCAGCCACTCGTGTACAACATGGCTAAGGCACATTGGAAAAGCAAATAACTCTTGCGTAGGCAATACCTATTGGCTTTGCCAATGCATGTTCATAATGATTTTAAAATACCTGGGAAAATGATAGTGGGCAGGTTACTACCATTAATGTGCAAATTGGTTCATTCGGATCAGAGTAGCTTTATTCCAGGCCATAACACACACTCCTTTTATGAGACCCTGTTTCATGTTATGGATAGGCCGCTCTAAGACCACTGGTGGGCAGCTGTTGCCTCCCTGGACAAAAAAAAGACTTTTGATAAATTGTCCTGGGACTTTTTGTTTGCTGTTCTCAGTAGGATGTGCCTAGGGAAAGGGGTCCTTAAATTGATTCACTGATTGTATGCGCTACCCACTGCTAGACTGTGCCCAGGTAAGGTGTACTCCGAAAGATGTTTTTATAGGAGGGGCAGCAGGAAAGGATGTCCTCTCTCCCCCTTATTATTTGCTCATGCGCTGCGTCCATTTGCTAGTCTGGTGTGCCATACAGTGCTGGATTGGGGTATAAAGATAGACAGCACACGTTGCATGATCGCGCTGTACACAGATAACATGCTGTTATAAGATAAAGACCCTGTGGACAGCCTCCCAATAATAAAGCAGGAATTGGATAGATTTAGTTGGCACTCCAATTTTAAAACAAATTGAAGTAAATCCTGTTTGTTCCCTCTGTTGCCGGCAATCAATGAACCCAATTCTTCTGAGATGGACTCTGCAATGGAGGGCACTTGGCCACCTTCAAAACCTGGGCTACCAGAGTTATCATGGTGAAACCAACCCGCTGACCGGCAACTTAGAGAACATTGTCACCACATTTAGATAGCTGCTCTGCTCTGGGCTGTGTTGCCCCTCTCCCTAGCAGGTAAGGTTGAGTTAGCCAAAATGTTAACCCTCCCACAGCTTTTATATGATTTCCTGCTCTTCCAATAGTGATTGAGCAAAAGTTCTTGAAATATCCTAGCGGGCAGTTAGCAGAGTTAATCGGGGCATTTCTAGATGCTGGATCTCGATTGAGAAAGTGATAAGTCCGATACATAAAGGCAGTTTAGGCTCCCCATATTTTGTGGCACATTACATAGCTGACTTTACCACAAAATGGATTGGTAATGCTACGAATTTAGTAGGAGAGGTCATAAAAGAGATCATACGGGGACCTACCAGAGAATTTTTTAGGTCAAGTTCAGCAGCGAGCAAGCGCTGCTCTTCAATCTGTTGTATCTACTCTGTGGGCTTTAACCATGCCCATCTCATGGCAATCACTTTTGTTCGTTCCTGGGCCTGCCTTTCAAAATTCCCTTGATTTCGTAGGTAAATGCTTTTCATTTGTCCCGCCTTGAGGCTGCTTTGTTACCCCTTGAAGACTGACTCTGTTACATGGATTATTGCACGATCAGCCAGATACCTTAGTGTGGGGCACAATTGTTTTCTTTTGCCTCGCTGGTTCACGCTATGTGGCTGTATGTTGTTTCTCCTTCTTTCTTGTTTTGGGCATGCCACTGTTTCTTTGTGGTGTCTGTGCATGAAGGCTGCAAGCTGGAGGGGAGTTCTTTTTAATTTATTTAATTTCCTTTAAAAAAAAAAAAGGTTCATATAGCGCAAACTCGATCGGAGGAACACTGAAGTTTCAATTATCGCAAACTCAATGGGAGGAACACTTTACATGACTATGTGAAGTTTCATATAGCGCAACCTTGATCAGAGGAGCACTTTACATGAGGACTACTTTACAAGTTTAGCAGTTGAAAAATATACAAACTGGAGCATTTAAGACAGAAATAAACACAGAAAACCTCAGAGCGGCTATTCTGGCACAGCAGGAGAGCCCATACCACAATATTCCCTGAGCTTGGGAAAATCGACCAATAATGTTTTGTGGGGCATTCCTTTTACAAAACATTTTTGCCCATAACTCACATGTCGTGGTCCTAGGACAATGGGACCACCATCAAAATGTTTAGCACAACTCACTCTTTCTGTCTAGCTCATCTTTGGGTCCCTAGCCTGGGTTGGAGGGGCCCAAAATAGTAACCTCTCCCACCATACACTGTCTCTTTAAGCTCTCTCATGGCTGGAACATTTGTTTTATGGCTTGGAGTAGTTTGTGTTTCAAGGGCCTTGTTTGTAATAGTATTGCAGTAGGTCTGCTAGGCCTGAAAATGTGTAAGGCACTACACCTTGTAGGGTAGTGGTGACTATATGGTTACATGATCATGTCTTACACATGGTATTTTTATTATGGTGTCCTCTAGGGGCTGTTCTGAGCATTACAATCAAGATACTACAATATTTGCAGCTCTCAGAAAATCGCCCCATAATGCTTTGTGGGGCATTCCTTTTACAAAATATTTTTGCCCATAACTCACTGTGTGGTGGTCCTAGGACAATGGGACCACCATCAAAATTTTCAGCACAACACACTTGTTCTGTCTAGGTCAGTGGTTCCCAACCTGTGGTCCGGGGACCTCTGGGGGTCCACAAAGCCTCCTCAGGGGGTTCGTGACTGCTTCGAAAATTAAGGCCCTCATTATGAACATGGCGGTCTGTTCTGCACCCCCGGTGGTGGGGGCAGAAACCGCCAACAGAGGAGCGATCCGGACCGCCAAATAATGAACCAAACGAAACTCACACATCCCACGCACCACCCACCGCCAGGAAAGGATTCCCGCTGACGACGGCAGAGGCTGCCCACAGGCCGTCGGAAATGCCCAACCCGCCCATCAAATTATGAACCACCATTCCGCCGCCAGTTCCGGGGCGGGAACCACCGCCACACAAAGCCAGGCGGAAATGAAACAAATAGAAGGAAACACTAAACGTGCAGTGGCAGCCATGGACACAGAGAGCTGCAGATCATGCCAGCCTTGCTCCTTGCCATATATCTACACGACCGAGACCGCCGACAAAGACGACGACGGTAAGCACCGCAACCTACAAAACAAGGGAGGAAAGGGCAAACTTACATACCCACCCACTCCGCCCACCCCGCAAAGCCCCCCCAACCCTACCCAGCAGCAACAGTCAGACACCCCACACCAAGAGGGACGTACCCGACCGAAGGCCACTGCAACTTGGCCATAGGACATACAATAGCACCACAGCCATAAATTATTTAAACAAACACCAGGGTGGAACTGCGTGCAGCCCAAACACAGGCCACACCAAAACTTTATTATGAAGCTCACTGAGCGAAATGATGAAAACAGGGCCAATGGCCAGTCCATAAAAAGTCCATCTTCCTTGGCCACACCTGGCCACACCTGACTCCCACAAGAGCTGGGTACTCCACTCAACAGGGCACCATAGGGGGATCCAGGCACCTCACGGAATGGGGGCAGCGGGGGATGGGAGTGGGGATTTACGACGGTGGTGGGACTTTGACTTACGTGAGGAGGTTGGAGGGGGTGGGCTTCTCACTGGAAGGGGGTGGGGGCTGTTTGGCACAGGCAGAGCTGGATGCCTTAGGCTCAGAGCAGGCTTTCTTTTTAAGTGGAGAAGGGGCACGGGAATGGGAAGGCTGGACCGGGGTGGGCTGCGATGTGGAAGGAGCGGAAAGGGCAAGGAGGTGGGCACGTTTCGGGACAAGATGGGGTGGGCCAGTGGGTTCGAACAGGTCTACACGGGAGAGGAAAAGTTTCTTGGGAGCAATTGGGGTGGGCGTGGATGAGGGCGTGGGAGTGGAGGCAGAGGGAGTTGATGTATAGGGTGTAGGTGTGCGTGTAGTGGGTGCTGGTGACTGCTCAGAATGCTGTGGTTTGGTGGATGTCTGCTGGGTGGGTGTCTTGCTGCGTTTGAGTGTTTTGGGAGGTGGGGGGTGGACACAGTGGGAGAAGACAGACAGCCTGTGTGGATGTATGCTGGGTGGGTGTCTGCAAGTCGGGTGAGTTTGCTGCATGTGTCAACTACGGTGGAGGTGGTGAGTGCAGGTGTGGTGTATGGGGTGCATGTATGGCTATCTGCTATTGTGGTGATTGCAGGAAGAGGAGCAGTAACTGAGTGACGGTGCAGGGCATGAGGGTGTGCATGTAGAGGGGACAGACAGGGAGGCGGAAGAGGCGGGCATACTGGGGGAAGTGGACGTTGTTGTGTGTGCAGGTGTATGTTGGCTGTGTGAATGCTTCTGGTGAGAGGTGTGGTGATTGTGTTTGGAAGTGTGTTTTTTGTGTGTTGAAGTGCATGACTGCGTGTCTGAATGTGTGCCTTGGACGAGTGAAGGGAGTGGGGTGCTGGAAGGGGTAAAGGAGGTTGGAGGAGGGACGGAATGGCCAGGGAAACTGGCTGCCAGAGCCTGAAAAGATCTCTGTAGGGCAGACACAGCACCGTGAATGCCATCCAGATAGGCATTAGTCTGCTGCACCTCTGATGCTAGCCCCTTGATGGCATTGACGATGGTTGTCTGCCTTACCGAGATGGTTCTCAGGAGGTCAATAGCCTCCTCTGTGAGGGCAGCACGGCTGACTGGGGCAGGGGAGGAGGTGCCGGGGGCAAAGGAGATGCCCACCTTTCTATGTGGGCTGGCACGGCCAACTCGGTGGGGAGCAGAAGGGAGGGCACTGATGGTATGGGTAGTGGCGGAAGTTGTCATGATTTGTCCACTAGTGTCCGCCACTGCCGGAAGACCCCCATCGGAGGAGGTTTCAGAGTCATTACCACCGATGGTAGTAGCCTCCCCCATGGAAGTCCCCTTGCCCTCCCACCCACTGGTCCCCTGGGCGTCCGTTGTCTCTGCCTCCAAGGATCTGTGGGCCGCTGTCTCCCCACTAGCCGGTGCCTCAGCTCCCTGGCCTGATGTTGATGCTGTACCAAACACACAAAAGAGAACAGGGATGGGGAGACAAAACAGGAGGGACACTTGTAAGTAGCTGAATGCTGATACACAATGGCCAGACATACACCTACCCAGCAGACACACCCAACAGGCAGCACCGTGCACTAGGCCCATGACCATGGCCCTGACTACTGAGCAGTATACTGACCTACACCCATATCCTGTCATTGCACTGAAGCTGAGGTAGGTGAAACCTGACAGGGACACCCCAACACCCTTTGGGGAGCAGACAGTAGCTGGACACCAGTCAAAACCCTGCTCTAAGCCCCATGAGCTCTATCGCACACACACTCATCCTTCCAGGCTGAAGTATGGGCTGTGAGTACTCACCCCCTTGTGACTGCTGTGCAGCCTTCAAGCGCCCATCCAGGTCTGGGTACGCCACTGCCAGGATCCTTCACATTAAGGGGGTCAGTGCCCGATGGGCACCCCTATCACGTTGGGAGGACTTCCTCAGCTGGGCCTCACTGATCTTCCACGCCCAGAGCCGCAGGTCCACCCACAACTTACGACAGTGGGTGCTCCGCCGGTTGTAGACCCCCAGGGTTCCTACCTCCTTGGTGATGGCATGCCAATGTGCCCTCCTCTGGTGGGTGCTGACCTAGTAGGGAGACACAGAGAAGAAACACAGAGGTCAGGCACCTGCACGATGGCAATAGCTGGCTGATTGTTAGACATAGGACAGACAGTACTCCCAGACATGCAGGACAGTGGCACGCAGCATTCCATGCACCAAGCCCCATCCTGTCTCACAGGAACGCACATCTGAGCAATCCACTCCATCCATTACACACACAGTGCCCCCCAAACCTGGACTCACCTGTACCTCTGGCCGGTCGTAGAGTCTGCCGTACAGGGGCAGGACCCATTCCACCAGTTTCTCCAGTTCTTCCTGGGTGAAGGCCGGGGCCCTTTCCCCTGCACCACGTGGAACATCCATAGCCAGAGGCAGGCCACAGCAGTACACGGAGTGGAGTACTATTCCGCACAAGATCAGAGAGTCAAGTGAGCACACAATGACGTACGCGTGTACGTTCCACAGCGGAATGCACAGTCACCGCCGGCGGCGATCATGATACGCCAAGATTCCCCATTGGCATCCATGTTATCCAATGAGGGTGCGAACAGGGGTAAACACCGCCGAACGCTGTGACGTCAACCGCTAGCGGTCTTAGGTCACTTCCACAACGAAGGGGCAGAACTACAGTGGGCAGACATTTTGCCATCACCTACGCATCTAGAAATTCAATTTAGTCACAATGCTGGGCCTACTAGCCATATGAATCACATATGTCTGTATCCATAGAGTATATTATCACACATGATTTACTCCGTTCCCTCTTAGTGATGACAATGTACATCTGTCAGGTTGCAGTTATTGTACAGACACTACAATGAAGAATGCAGTGAATGTGTTTAGCAAATATGCCTGTGTATGTGTGCACATTACTCCTTGTTCTTACCCCTCACAGGTACAGACCCTTGTGGCAAGGAAGGGCACCTTCTGTGTACAGACCACTTGTGGATATGGGGACCACAGTGGAGCGTCAGATCATTATCACTTACAGACTCACACGTGCAACTATTCAGGACCTATGTGCATTACTGGATCCTGCACTGACTCCCGGAAATCGTAATCAGCATGCCATTCCAACTGAGGTGCAGGTGCTCTATGCACTCCATTTCCTGGCCACAGGCTCATTTCAAGTGACAGTGGGCGTGGGTGCTGGTTTCTCACAGCCAATATTCAGCCAGGTACTTACAAGATTTCTAAATGCATTTGTACAACATCTGCAATCCTATGTGCGACTCCCCCAAAGTACTGAGCTCCCTGCCATTAAATCAGACTTCTATGCCTTTGCAAACATTCCCCATGTTATTGGTGCCATCGATGGAACCCACATACCCATCATCCCCCCAAGAGTGAGTGAACAGGTGTACAGAAACAGGAAGAACTTTCACTCCATGAACCTCCAATTGGTATGTACAGCAGACCAGTACATATCCCATGTGAATGCCATGTTTCCTGGATCAGTCCATGATTCATTTGTTTTGAGGAACATTAGTGTGCCACAAAAGATGGAACAACTCCAAGAGGACAGAGGATGGATCATAGGTAAGTGTGCCTGTCACTAACTGACACATTGCAGAAAACCAGCCTATCAGACTAAAGACATTCCAATGATGACTCTGTATTGACCATTTCTCTAGGTGATTCTGGCTATCCAAACTTGTGTTGGATCCTGACACCAGTGAGGAATGCCAGGACGGATGCATAGAGGAAATACAATGAGGCCCATGGACGTACTAGAAGGGTGATAGAGCGTACTATAGGTCTCCTGAAGGCTAGATTCCTGTGCCTACATATCTCTGGGGGTTCCCTGGCCTATGGGCCTGATAAGGTGTGTAGGATAGTGGTGGCTTGCTGCATGCTGCACAACGTGGCAGTGAGACATTCAATCCCCCTTTTGGAGGTGGAGGGTGCTATAGGTCCTGATCTGTTACCTCAGAGAGGTGAGGAGAGTGATGGTGAGGATGAGGAAGGGGAAGATGTAAATTCCAGAAACCAACTGATACAACTCTACTTCCTATAACTGTCTGGGACTTCAGCTTGTATATGTGGTTAGTGACTGATACTGTATGTGTGCCATGTCAACTAGGGGGATTTGGTCATGATATGCGAGTCATGGACCTCTTCAGCAAGGCACAGGCAGACAACATAAGCATTCCCTTCTTGACTTTTTAGAAACACACTGTACCAGCAGCATGCACTATTTGACAATAAAGTTTATACCTCTTAGGTGCATCATCACTCCACTTTGTTCAACATTGAAGACAGGGGACAGTGTTACAGGTGAGATATGTTGTTTATTGGTGGAATACAGTGAAATGTCCTATGTACAGTGATGGAAGTCGTTATGGTTTGTTGTCCTCACAACCGACTTGGTGGCAGGCCTGTTTAATTTCATAGGTGGGTCCTATTTGTAGTTCTGTACATCATTTAGCCCTCAGCTAAGTGCAGTTTGTGAATGGGTGGGTTGGTTGCTTGGCAGTAGCAGCAGTGTCAGTTGTTGGTAGGAGGCTTGTTCTTAGCTGGGTTTCCAGTGCCATATCTTGGCCTGAGACTATGTTTGGGCGCCTGCTGCGAAGCTACTTGGGGTGACATGGTCGGCCCTTGTGATTCCTGGGAGGGTTTTTCCTGTGATGTTTCAGCTGCTTGGGACAACAGCTGCTGTTTGTCCAGGGCTGTTGTGAGGGCCTCTTGTCCGGTGTGGGTGTCTGAGGGTTTGTTGACCAACTGCAGCAGTGCTCCAGCAATAGTGGCCATTGTGGCATTGTGTTCTTTCCACTGCTCCATGGTCTGTTGGTGGTGTTCCAGCTGCATCCTCTGGCTTTGCTCAAGGGTGGTTACAATCTGTGCCAACCTGTCTTGGGTATGTTGGTATGTCCCCAATACCTCTGCAATGACGTCCTGGGCTGCTGCATCTATCCGGTACTCAACCCCCTGACCCACTGGGGCACTTGACCTTGCCTTGGCCCCCTGTGCCTGTGTCCCCTGCGCAGGTCTGGACATGCCACTAGTACTGGGGGCCTCATCTTCCTGCATGTTGGGGGTGGGAGACTGTGGCCTCTGTTGCTGTGGTCCACCTGTTTGTGCCCTGGTTCCACTGGTGTGGGCACGTCTCCCCTGGCCTTCTGGTCTTGACTGGGTGTTAGGGGTGACAGTGTTTTCCTGGGTGGGGCTGCTGTATGGTGAGCATCCAGGGCTGTGTGAGGGGCCTGCCTGCTCATCAGTGTACAGGGATCGTTCACCAGTGTCCTGTGATGTGCCTCTGTCTCCCTGGAATGCTGTGTCACTCCTTGCCCCCTCCATTAGGGTTGCATGGGTGGTGGTGCCTGTTGGGGGACATAGAAGTGTTTGTTACATATGCAGGAGGGTCTGAGGTGGGCAGTACTGTACAATTTAGTGCTGGTGTGCTTTTCAGTGGCCTTCAGGGGTGCCTTTGTGAGGTGGACATAGCATCTAGTGGCAGTGGTGGCGTTACATTGTGGTGGGGGTTATTATTCCATTGTGGGAACATGCAGGGGTGGGTGGCTGTGCACAGCGGGAGTGATGTGGGCCTGGTGGTGAGTTGTGGGTGATGCAGGGTGGTGGATGTGGTGGGTAATGGCTGGGAGGGGTGTGGGTCTAGGTGGGTGTTGGTGGGGTGGGGTGGTGCATGCATTACATGTATGGTGTATATGGGGTAAATGTAGACGACTTATCCGAGTCCATTCCTCCAGTGAGTCCCTCTGGGTGCAGGATGGCGAGTACCTTCTCCTCCCAGTCGGTGTAGTCGGGTGGTGTTGGTGGCGGCCCTCCCCCAGTCTTCTGCACTGCGATGTGGTGCCTGGATGCCATGGCCCGGACCTTCCCCCGCAGGTCGTTCCATCTCTTGTGGATGTCGTCCCTGGTGCGTGGATGGTGTCCCACTGCATTCACCCTGTTGACGATGGTCTGCCACAGCTCCATTTTCCGGGCGATGGGCGTCTGCTGCACCTCGGAGCCCAATATTTGTGGCTCCACTTTTAGGATCTCGTCCACCATCGTCCTTAGCTCCCTTTCGGTGAAGCGTGGATTTTTGGAGGTGGACATGGTGAGGGTGGTGGATGGTGTCGGGACTGGGGACGGTGTTTGGGTGCTCTTGTGTGGATCACTATGCGTGTCCTGCCTGCTGGCGTTCTCTGTCTGGCTCAGGTGCTCTCGTTCTTCTGGTCCTGGTTTCCTTGCAAGGGATTGTGGGGTGTGTCTGGGGGTGTTTTATGGTGTTCTGGATGTGTGTCAGGTGTGTGGGTGCTAAGCCTAGCCAATGTGTGCAGTGGTTGCTGTTGGGCCCACTTGCTGCCCGTGGCGGTCACAGCCGCCAATGGTCGTCCGGCCTCCACTGTCCGCCGAGGTCATTTGTGCATTTTTATATGGAAGGCGGGATATGGGTGTGCTTGGCGGTGGCGGGGTGGGGTGGGTCGTGATTCCCGCCGACAGGGTACTGGCGGGGAGTGGTGGTGTGGTAATGTTTGGCACCATGTCCTGTAGGGGCTTCATATATGGTTACACTGCATTATTTCTGCCATTCTGTTTTCATGTTGTTATGCCCCTCTAGGTGCTGACTATATGGGTACATGCCCATGTTTTTTTACAAATGCTGTTTTTACTATGGTGTCCTCTAGGGGCTGTTCTAAGCATTACAATCAAGATACTACTATGTTCTCTGCACTCGGAAAATTGCCCCATAATGCTTTGCAGGGCATTCCTTTTACAAAACATTTTTGCCCAAAACTCACTGCACGACCTGGTCTTTCTGTCTATGTCAGCCCTGAGTCCCCACACTAGGTTGAGGGGGGGACCTCAAAATAATAATATATAAAAAAAATATATAAAGGCAATATTTTCATTTGTTTGCTGCAGCTACAGAAAGAAGATAAATAGAGTTGCTTTAGTTATATGCAGGGCCACTGGAATTATGTGGCAGAGAGGACCAAATTATGTGACAGGGTTGACCAATTTATGTTGCAAGGAAAGTCCAGTTATGCATTTACAGCACCAATATTCAAGCAAATGTGAGTCCTATTGCATTGCAAATTATTGTTTTGATTGGGGGTGCACCATTTCGGGGGAAGGGGCAGTACCAAAGGCATTGCGGACAGCTAAGCAATGCTGGCAACTTTGTCTGAAAAATCTGGGCAGCCGTACTCTGTATGCATGTGAGCTGCCTGTCTGGTGTCTTTCCAGGTTCAGAGAAGTGCCTCTTATTCATGATCAGAGGCCCTGGATGGAGACCGGGCTGGTGTGTCTGGGAGACCTTTATCAAGGGGTATGTTTCATGTGTTTGAGTCCCTTCATGAGGACTTTGATCTGACCCATGGTCTACTCCTGACTTACTTCACTCGCCATGTCTGACTTGGGGTGTAAAAGAGGAGGGGACCGCCAGATCGAGACATTGACAAGGATCCTGATGGACGGTGTGGGCAGGTGGATGGTGACGTTGCTGTAAATGGTTGTGGCACCAGCATTCTAGCTGCACACATCCTCCCTGAAAATTGAGATCTCAGACTGTGACTGGGAGAGGATATTAGTTTGTCCCAGGACCGTGTCCAGAAGCCCCCGATTTAAATTCATGATGGTTCACTACCTCCATCAGGCCTACCTGAACCATGCTCAACTGTCCTGTATGTACGGTGGTGCCCTGAACACCTGCCCTTGGTATGGGGCTTCACAAGCAGACTTCATTCACGGTGTGGGAATGTGCAGAGATCAAGCATTTCTGGTACGAAATACTTGAGAAGTTACAAGAGGTTACAGCGAAACAGCTGGAGCTCAATCCAGAGATATATCTACTGGGAGACATAGCTAGGACGAATGGCACCAGACATGTAAGTAAGTTCATAGATCTAGGCTTACTGATAGCTAGAGTGGGACAACGGCTTAAGGATGTGGAGAAATGGGGTACTGCAGAGGCATAGATGCTTAGAATACAGAAAATAGGGAAGGCGCAACAGTAAATTTGCCCACTTGGGAGTTGATACTGGTAGTGCTGGTTGCCAAGTCAAATGAACGGCCACCCTGAACATCCGTGACAGGACACTGCACAGTAATAGTACATGGGCGATACGAAAAATATTAGGTATTCCCCATTGCTGGCCGCTTGTAAGCTTTGGGAGGCCTTGAATGGTCAATACTGTAGCTCCTGGTGTTGCATAGGGCGTTGCACAGCTGAAGCCTGGTCGATGACTATATCTATATGTTTGTGCTCATTGAGCTGATTTGGGCCCGGATTAGTACTTTTTTCTGCAAAACTGCACAAACGCAGTTTTGCAGTGAAAAGTTTAGTGCTGGTTTGCGTCATTTTACAATGACAGCCAGGCACAGTATTTATAGAATGGCGCAAGCTGGTGCTAAGCTTGGGCTAGCATCTAAAAAAAGACGCTAGCTGGTTGGGGGAGGCGATATTGGAATAGGAGGTTGTGCATCAGAAAAGGACGCCAGGCTGGTTAGAGGCAAAACAAAATGTTGCTAACCAGCCTTGCATCATTTTCTGACGTACAAACATCCAAAAAATGACTCCTGTCTAAGTAAAGAAAGGAGTCATGCCCACCACCCCAATGGCCAGCACAGGGGACCAGTGTCCCTGGCCATGGCCATTACACCCAGTGCCATGCCGGGGTCCCCATGTTAGGGCCCCAATGGCAAAACATTAAAAAAAATATAAATACTTACCAATACCTACCTGTGATTGGGTCCCCCGTCCTCTGGTGTCCCTCTGGTGTGGGTGGGGGTGTTCCTGGGGCTTGGAGTGGGCACCGGTGGGCCCATTCAATGTTTTTTTACCATGGAAATGGGTCCACAGGTTCCCTAACACCTGGTCTGACCCAGGTGTTAAATAATGGTGCTAAGCAAGCTTAGCGTCATTATTTGGGTCTGCCTCCCACCCGTGCGTCATTTTAGCATGGGGGGATAAACATGCCACTATGGGGATAGCATAATTTTTGGGATGGGAACGCCTACCTTGCATCTCATTGAGGCAAGGTGGGTTCACACATCCAAGAAATGGCACAAACTCCATTATTTTGAAGCTAGGCGTGTCTAGCGTCAAAATAAAAATATGGAGTTAATTTTGCTCTGCATTTACGTAAAGAAAAATGAGACAAATGCGGCACAAACAAAGTAAAAATATGCCCCTTAGTGTGGTGTGGGGGAGTTGGGTGTTATGATTGTTCTAGTTTGTTTCTAATGTGGCAATAATGCTCACTGCATATTTTGTGACCCTATGTGATACACTAAAACAATAGATGACTGTTAACACAGAAAGGTGTTGTATAGATGACTTTTTGTGGAATTTTGCTTGTATTACATGTGTATCAGTCATGTTGCTATGCTGTATTTCAGAGACAATTAATAAAGAGCTGTATATAAAGAACTAAAGAGGTGTAAATATGTTTCATTTGCTGTTTCTGTGTGCATGATTAAGGGCCTGATTTACAATTCAAACTCCTAACTCATGCCTACATGGCCCTCCATGACCAAGGTCCTGCCTTCCTCAACCACCATCTACACTCCCATCAACCTCCCAAGAACCTTCTCTCCCCACACCGCACCCTCACCCGAATTCCATGCATTTGATGATGCCGCTAAGAAGGACGCTCCTTCTCCCACCTCGCTGCCAAAGCCTAAATCACCCTCCCTCTCTACCTATGCACCACACCATCACTAACCAACTTCAGGAAGGGACTCAAGACCTGGCTTTTTGACTATCAACAGCAGCAAGCGCCTGAATGCCCACTCGTGTGATAAGCAACGCTCTACAAATACCTCTTGATTGATTGATTTATCAGAGTGTCATGCTCAGGTTGCCATAATCGTCTTCCTACCTGGTAAGGTTAGGGGTTTTGGTGAGCCACTGTGAGCTGGCCAGGAATTGAACTGATGGCTTCTGCTGGTGTGGAGGGACTCAGTCCCCACATTCTGAAAATCTGCCGTCCTAATGCACAGCCCTATTATTTTAGTAGGTAGCATATAAAAATATATTTTGGGTTTATTCTGTTTAGGTATGGGCCTGGCACAAGTTGGCATCATAGTGCTGACCTTTTTTACCATTTATTTGTTTTTCTGTGATTTCTTTATTGTTAGCATGCCACACAAAAGCATCTGGAATTAAAAACGGAGCACTTTAGAGAGGATATGTTAGATAGTGGAGCAGGATTTTTCCCAGTAACGTTCACCACATTTCAGTTCTAGAATATGTTGAGGGATCTGGTGAAGAAGGTGGCCTTCAATCACTCAACATTGGTAGTGACCCTGATGGTGGCATCACTGCAGTCAGCATGTGTCACATCCTGATTCTTGTGGTCAGAAAATATCCCAGAACATGATAACATAAAATAATATAGACGCAAGCATACCTGAAGGCAGTTCTGTGAGCTCATCCTGCTGACCTGGAAACTGGACACAATGAAGAATCAAAACAAATACTCTGTTGCCTCATTGGCTTACTAGGAATAGTAATGGAGACATATTCCTGCAAGGAAGAAGGGGACCCCGCTGATATTTGTCTTGCTTTGTCTTTGATTCTTTCACTGGGATGGACAGTATGCTGAAGTTTGGCAACAGGCTGCCTTTTCACTGGGTACTTCATTTGTCGAGTAGGAAGGAAATGAGGCACAGCAGTCTTCTTGAGAGCATTGGGTACTGATATGTCCACTTCTCTATGTTTATTAAGGAAATGAGAACCATATCTGGCCTCATTCTGGAATTGTTCTCCCATGATCTTTGCAATTCTCCAAAGAGTCTTCTGTGCGTACCTCAGAAACTTAGTACATCTTAGGATTTTAGAGCTAGGAAGGGGTTACAGCTTCAATTCTAGTCATATAGCATTCAAAGTCAAGGTCCCTGGTAACTTAAACCCAAGTTGCTTGTATTAAAAACTTTAAGGACCAACGGAATTGGGCTTTTTTCTCACAAAAGCGTTTGGCCAAGATGCCTGAATGCCCAGGAGGTTCCAGAGAAAGAAAGCAATCTCACAAGTGGTCAGGTCTGACTCTGCCTTTGTGGATGGGAATGCATGTTAGGGGTGTTTCCCTTCCTCATTTGATCTCACTGGAGGTGAGTAGGCTACTGAAACACATGTCACAGATCACTCTAAAGTGACTTCAACTATACCCTTTTGCGGAAGACAACATCTAGCAGCTCTGGGCTTACTGGAGATTAGTAGGTCTACAGTGGTCATTACTACTGAGTAAATCTAGTTAGCTGTCACCAGCCAGGAAACCTTCAGACAGGCAGCTAGGTGAGCATACTCACTCATTCAACAGAAGCGGCCCTGAGAGCTGATATGTGTGAGACGGGTGGGTGTGTAAAAAGGACCTGCTTTGGACACCCTCCACCTCCCTTTACTTTGCTGCCCTTGGAGCGCTCTTATAAATCCCTGACTATGGCCCTAAATCCTGAGATGGTTGAGTGAGGTGGGTGCGTAAAACAGAACCTGCATTGGGCACCCTTCCCCTCCATCTACTTTTGCTGCCCTAGAAGCATTTTCCCCCAAAATCCAGCTTGTATGGTTGAGTGAGGAGAGTGCGTAATGCAGAACCTGCACTTGGCACCCTCCCCCTACCGCTACTTTTGCTGCCCTTGGAGGGCTGTTCCGAATCCATGATTGTGGCCGAGTGATGACACTCAACAACTCAACAATAGTCATAAATAGCATCTTACACTCTGCATATATATTTATATGTATATATATTTGTTTGTATGCGTGTGTGTGTGTGTGTGTCTGTGGATATAATGGCAGTAATTGGAAGAAATTACTCTTAAAGCAGCTGCCTCACTCCAGTCATCATTGCACGATGTGCTTTCACTCGCACCCTTGGTGGTTGCACCCTGGGCGGTTACCTAGATTTGCCTTAACAAAGGATTAACCTTACACAATACTCTGATGCTCACCCCACTGACCTATTATGTCTCTCCTAGCTCCTCCTAAAAGATTACTTAATATGTAACAGCATGAATAATAGTGACTTGTTTTAATTATCCTTTATTTCATACTGTGGGAAGTCGTGGCTTAGAATATAAAATGGGCATTCTAGAGAAAGTGGAAGAGACATAGGGCCAGATGTTTCGTTATACTGGTGGCAAAAACTGGTGGCAATTTCCAACCAGTATTTTTGCTACTAGTATTGATTTTCAGAACCGACCTATGTAGTAAAAAAAATTGGTTTATAAAATTTCAAACCGGAGAAGTTTGCAATCCAATATATATAATTAATAATATTAGGTAGGTCGCAAATTGCGACCCATGTTGATAGGATTCAAATACAGGGATGGTGACCTGGAAGGGTTGGCAAACCACAATGTTTGTGACTACTTTTAAATTAACTTTTTTAAAGCAAAAGATTTATTTTTTAAAAGTTTCTTAGAGAATTGGCAGTGGTCTCCTAGACCACTACCAATGCCACCAAAAACATTTTCCACAATTCAAAGGGGCAAGGGGTCCAAAGGGGCACCTTCCCTATTGCAAATGATTTACCACCCCTACTTGGGGATCAGTAACTTTTCAGTTCTTTCCAACCAGATTACTGGAATTAAGGTTGCAAACTATTGATGCAGATGGTACAGAATCCGTATCTGGAAAAGGCGCTCAAAAACACAGGCTTTCCAAATACCGAATCCGCATCCAGTTGTGATCCAATTTTTGGAGTCACTAAACGTTTACGGACTTTTAAAAAAGAATTGCTAAATAGGATTGCAGGGACTGCAAACTTTCATTCAGTGTGTTTATAACCAAAAGTAAGTTTAAAAAAAGGTTAATCACCAGGCTTTAAAGAGGAATGTGAAAGGTAAAGGCAGAATAAAAAAAAACTAATAAAAAGAGAATAAGGAATTAGCACTGACACGGGTATGAAAAAAAGAGAAGAAGGAGAAAGAAAAACGGAACCGCGGGGAAAGGGGAAAAGGGGAAGTGGGAAAAGTAATAAAGAAAACAAAATGGGGAACGAAAAGAAGAATACAAAAGGAAAAATAAGGAGGGTAAATAGTGAAACAAAAGAAAGAAGAACACGGGGGAGATAAGGGGCATTTTGAAAGGGGAGTGAAAAGGGGAAATGAATTAGATAAACTATGTGGATTGTTTTAGTTTTTGAAATTGTAGGAGCGAGAAATAAGTGGATGGAGAGGGACACGCGGTGCTTATACACCCGGATAGATCGCTGCCTGACCTCTCCATGAACTCGCACAGCATCCTCCTCACTCCTCACTGCCCACTACTGTCCAGGGACCCCCAGGATGACAGCACCGGACTTATCCCAGGGGTGGCGTTTGCCCTTTCATCAGGGACAGAGAAAGGGTGATCTCTTCTATCGGTGCCACGCAGACGTGCGGGCCCCTGATTGTGTAAGGGGGGCGGTGTGGGGGTGGTTGTCGGGGGAGAAGATTGGGGAAGTGGGTCCACAGGATGTGAAGAGAACAGAGGGGAAGCCAGGAAGGAAGCAGCTGTTTACACTGACTCTCCAGGGACGGCAAGGATGAGAGGCAGCCACGTGGTGATCTGTACTTTTGGCTGAAGTATATTGTCAGAGGAAACCCACGAGACATGGACTGACAGCCCAAAGACCCCACCAAGCACACCTGGCTCACAGGCCCTAAGGCTATGCTGACACGTATTTAGAAGGATCCAGACGACACAGACTAGGCCGGATTAATCTTTGTTGAGTAAAAGGAGGCCGAAAGTGGAAAAAGTACACAAGAACGAAAGAAAGAAAAATCAGACATGGTGAAAAAGGAAGGTCAAAACAGATGGAGGAAGAGAGCGGAAAAAGAAAGAAAGGGAATGAGAGAAAGGGGAGGAAACGAGAATAGCAGAGGGAAAAAAGAAAAAAGAAAAATGAAGCCAAAAAGAAAAAAAACACGGAGAGAAGAAAATGATCAGAGCTAGGGAGTACTAAAAATACTCCACTAGCTAAAGGAAAGGACATCCTTACAAGGGGATAATGTTGGTGACATGTTTATTGGAGCGCCATAAACTACATCTAATCCAGGTCAGGCCCAGCTTCTCCTGTTCTGGTAGCCTGCTATGTAAGCTTCAGTCCAGTACACTTTTCCATCACATTTCAAGACACCTGCGCTAAATATATCATTCTGAAATTGCCATGTGTTTACCAGGCTTTGAGTACTAAAAAGGTGCAGATGAAAATTAGCAGACTCGTCCTTGGTCTCACTCTGTAAATATTGTCAATTTCAATCCTAGCCTATTGACTTTACTACATTGATTGATCTTGGGGTACACAAGTCGGCCCTCTGGCTCAGTTCCCCTGTGTATCAACATTTTGGGTGCGTTAGAGGCAATTCAATCGGCAGGGTATGGTACACAAAATAAATGTATTAGTTCTCATTGACCTAATGTGAAGCTCCTGATTGCCCTCTATTTGCTCGTCTCCATCACATTGACGACTCACTCCTAGATGTGCCATGAGAAAACTTGCACCACATCACTGCACGAGTGTTTGTTGTTTGGTTGTGGTCTGTGCTAGATGTACATGCTTCTTTTCCCTATCCGCTCGAGTACGAAATCAAGCAGATCATGGCTTATTCAGGAATGTGGCGTGGGGTAGAAACTAACTCAGACCTCGGTGAGACATAACATCAGCCAAGGTTCAGCCAGTGCTTTTACGTGAGGAGAAGTACTTTTTTTCACCACACAAATCATAGTCAGGTGGCAGCAACATTGTACCATTGTACAAAGCTATAAAGGGAATAATCACTGTGTGGCAGAATAAGGCAGTATTGACCTAGGCTGATCCCTGGATTTAAGGTATCTTGCAGATAGAGTCAGCCCATCAAAGGACGCCTCGTCCCTTGGAGAAAAACAGGGGGTAGGGATTTGTTCATACCCCATTTGGATTCCCTTGCAGACAACCCCCTGCACCAATTTAAATATGGCTAGTTTACTGGTGAGAATACATTTTTAGAAAGTCCACCACCTCTCCCCACTGTGTACACTCATACCTTCTATCTCTGTTAAATTTGTAGTGGACAGAACTCTCTTCTGCTCACTAAGGTGGGGGCTGCCATGATACCAGTGACCTACAATCCTGCACAGCCCATTCGAGGAAGCTGTGCTGGCTCTGCCACAGCCCTACTAATACTGCTACTTCTTCTGGCCTCTACGCCCGTGCACAGGTTCCTACCGCCAGCTGGAGATCTTCCTAGGACCTACGCACAATCCCACTACCTAAGCTGTTCTTAACAGGCTGCAGAATTTCCAGGTTCCTGTTTCCAAACAAGGCAAAGAAACCCGGATAATGGTTGATGAAAATCTTACACAAAGACCTTTCGTTTTTGTAGCAACCTTGCAGACATGGTCTGTGTATTCCAGGTCCAGCTCTAGGGGAAATTACAGGAAGGTCCCGTTTTTTTGTGCATTCCACTCAGACTAATCAAGCTTCAGACCTTGTTCTCTAGTGTAAAGCGGGAAGGTTCTGGGGCAGGGTGCTCCCTGACTAGGGAGACCCAGGACAAAGACACAAAGATGGTAAGGTTTCCTCACTTGGCTGTCTCTCAACCTGTTGGGGATTTCTTATTCTGGAGAAGAAAGGAGTTTTCCCTACACTCAAAAACTAACCATGTGTCTTCCACTCTCCTAGAGCTTGGTCCACTGGAAAGACCCTAGGAAATGCTTTGGATAATACCTAAAATTAACATCACTGACTGGTAGGCATTCTGTACTCTCCCTTATGTACCATTAAGGTGTTGGGCAAAATCAATATAGACTCAATATAATAACTCACTCATATATCTCATGAGTTTATCAAATAGCACTTCAATTACTTTGGACCTACTGAACAGAAGCCTTTAATTCGTTGAATAGGAATTAGGAGGGGAAAGAAAGTATACATACCTCCTAGTGTCAGAGTGTCCCCAGTTAATAATCAGTTTAATAAGTACTTGCATCACGTATAAGTGCAGGAATGGCAAAAGAGCTGACTGAACATGGATCATTTATTTCTGAAATCGCAAAATGGATGCCCATTTAAAAAAAAGTAATAGCCAATAGTTAAGTTCTTATTTCCTAAAAATGCAGTCCACATATCGTAGGGCAATTTTTATTTACAATAAGGGTTTCATGTCCACTGCATTGTGGTTTGGGCATACACGGGCACCTTTCCAGTCCACTCTGGCCAAAGTCAGTGGACCACATCAGACACATTATTAATGTGTGTCTTCATACATAGTATCAGCAATTATCATCCAAGGAGAATGCAGATCTTTTTATCATACATAGAATCTGTAAAATGCGTGTGCTTTGCAAATGCCATTACATCTTTTATATGAATGTAGGTTAAACTGAGGCATAGTGAAGAGAACTTACTCAAAAGAGGTGAAGTTGTTGAGCCAAAGAGGGATATAAATCAAAGACCTATCCACAGGCGCACAGATTTAGTTTTCTGTTGGACTTAGGCTGGGGAGCAATGAAAAAAATGAAATTGAAGACCACAATCACACAAAAATAGCAGTGTTACTGCATCACGCTTTGAAAAGTAAAATGACTCATTGACTCAGTGAGATTACACTTAAGGTCAGTAGTACCACTGAAGTAAATCCAGGGAAGTAAAGTGACTCAGCAAGACCACACAAAGACTCAGTAATGAGGCCTAATAAAAATGGGAGTAAGGGAATTAATGTGACTCACGAAGGTCACATAAGAGGTACGAGCTACGCTAGGTTAAGAATTAGATTAAAAGACTCAATATGCCTTAACAACAATGCTTAATTTGTGTCCTTATTTGCCAGAACACGGCACTGACACCTATTTCTTAACTATGGAACTTGTTTTTGGCAGTCCACCATATAGTGATATTGTTTGCCCATTTTGTAGCACATTGATACCATCTGAGGTGATTAGTGCATTATACATATCAAGTTAACATATCATAACATTTACTTGAGAAGACTGACAGTCAGAATTAGGTTTCAAATGCATTCAGTTTTTTGTACCATTGCATTTATCCATCCAAGCCTGCAAACTACAGGCCTATATCAAATTGACAATTCTTAGGAAAAGTATTTGCAAGAGCAGTGTTTACCTGACTCTCGAATTTATCAGAAGGTAGTGACTTAATGTCAGACCAACAGTCCAGCTTGAGACCCAGAATCAGCCATCATATCTATTTGAGACGATCTAAAACAGCGGACAAGAACGAAGTGACTGTCATATGGCTTCTAGATTTAATAGCTGCATTTGTCACTAATACAATGACTCATGATCACTGAGAAAATGCTCTTTTTATCTCAGAGACAAAGGGGGTCATAATGACCATAAGCGGTCCGGACCGCCATGCCGGCGGTGGCGGAAATTACCGCCATATTATATTCCTTGAAAAACCGCCACAGGGTAAATCCGCCACCTCCAGGCTACCGCCGCCAGGCAGCCTGACGATGGCGGAGTTCCTTATCCGATAGGGCAGCGCTGCAAGCAGCACTGCCCATCAGATAAAGAATCTGTGTCCACCAGCCATTCCCTGGCGGTGTCCCCTGCCGGAAAAGGCTGGCGGAATAGGGGCCCCCGCACTTCTCATGAACTTGGCATGGGCAATGCAGGGGCCCCCGTTCACAGCCCCATCGCACATGTCACTGCCCGATTTACAGGCAGTGATATGCACAACGGGTGCTGCTGCACCCGCCACACTGTGACATTGACAACGGCTCCATGTGGAGCCGTCGGCAATGTCCAGGCCCAGCATTCCGCAGGGCTGGCTGGCAGAAACACTGTTTCTGCCAGCCGGGCTAGAGGAATGTTGTTTATTGGGCTGGCGGGGTCCTCAACGGGCTGGCGGTCTGTGTTTAGACCACCAATCTGAAAACAGCAGGAAATCCCGCCATGTTCATAAGACCCCCAAAGTCTAGTTTACCTACCACCTTTTATATCAGTTTCAAACACACAATACTGTGGTGTCCCTCAAGGGTACATTATAGCCCTTTTATTATTCAGATCCTATCTGCCCCCCATTACCAAACCTGATTAAATCATTCAACCTCACCTGTTACAACTGTATAGATGACACCCAACTCATTCTAACAATGGATAGCTGGAAAGATTTATATAACTCAAAACTTGGTGACTGCTTTTGTGCCATAAACACATGGAAGATGAATAAACATCTAAAGCTCAACCCAGCAAAGAGAGACATAATGACCTGTGGAAAATGGTAGAAATATGAACCTACCACCATATAGCCCAAGGAACGTGCGGCCTCACCAGCTACATCAAGAGAAGTCAGAAACCTAGGTGTAAGCATGGATTCATATCTGTCCTTGATGTTACTTGTTACTGCCACAAGACTGCCTTCTACACAATGAATAAGCCATGTCACATCTTCCCATACATTGGCTGCCAACAGAAACTTCAAGCCATCCTCAAACTCTTAATCTGCAGTTTGATTATGCCAATGGCCTATACCCTGGTGCACCTAGATTAATGATACGTAAAATACAAGTCATTCAAAATGCTGCTGCAAGATGTTTTCTCCTCCTTCACACAAGAGAATGCATGACTCTAGTCTTGCAATCACTTCATGTGCTACATACATCTAGAAGGCCAACGTTCAATGCACTCCAAATTGTCCATATAGCTTCCTAAGGAAAAGGACCTCTACACTTACGAGTTAAATTCAAGCAATGCAAACAAAACAGGACACTTCAGAGCCTCCAGGCTTGCACTACAAATCATCATACCATGTTACGATAAGAAATCCATAGGAGCTGCTGCTTTCCCAGGGCAAGCTGCCACTACTAGTCCACATTCAAAGCATCCAGGGACATTTACTCTTCAGAAGATAGTTGAAAACATTGGAGGACTTTAATCTAGTACACTGCTGCAGGTCCCAAGTAATAACTATGACTTCTTTTTTACATCTCACAATCACACTGAGATATGGGATGGTAGTAACAACGCCCATCCCTGCATATCTCTCCACTTTTTTCCTCCAAGTTTGCCAGTTTAATACCAACACTGCAAACAAAATTTCATACTGGACAACCGATAACATTAACCACAAAAGTAGACTACGATCATAAAAAATACCATAAAGGGACCTCCAGAGCTGCTCAAAGCTTCCATCTTACTGAAAACAATAAACGGTGCTTCTCTTACACCTCATTATCCACAATACTGCTAGGTGATACTTCCCAGAACACAATAACTGCATCTCAGTGGTCATCATTCATGACATGGAAAAACTTCCAACTTAGGATCACAAAACAAAGACAACAACCTTCCAACAACAAACCCTATCTGGTGCAGCTTGCTGTCCATGTAGGTAAGTTCTTCCGTGCACTATATAGGTGTAATAAGCACTACATGAAAGTAGCAATACAATACAACACTCACTGGATAGTCCTATAATGTGTTTAACATATTGTTGTGGTAATATCATTTACAAGTCAGCAATAAAGAAGAGAGTATCTCAAAACCAGCAAGCAGAACATTACATAAATGGAACAAATAAAAAGAGAAGGGCATTTGCAAAACATAATTCTTTAAATGGTGTTCATAATACATTTGGTTGCCCTAAAAGCATGCTAAACAGCAGCACTTTTATGGAAATTATCTGAGGGCTAATGGGAAACAACGAAACAACTATAAACAGGTATTTCATTAGTTATACTCGTGATAGATACCAGTTTCCTCTGTGTCCAACGGCATGAAGGTAACTTTCTTCTTCTTTTAGTAGAACTACAAGATGCAGCAGTAGAAATATGTAGGTGGGGGAGCAGAATAAAGACAAGAATGTAGGACACTTTTGAACAAGCATCGGCAAACCAAAAAGGTATAGTCCTGGCAGCCAGTCTTTAGGATTTGTCATTGATGCTTTGTTTTGTCATGGCTTTTGTAAAACTTTGTTAGGAGAGCTGCTATGCCTTTGATAAAATATATAAAAAATAGCTAACACCAAAAATAATTTTTATTCTCAAAAAACACACATTTCAATAATAGTCCCTGGCACTAAAGAATTTACTTTGTTTGCGGATGTGCTCTTTGTGAAAGAACAGAATATCGCCACTCACAGTGAACTCAGCCAACAGCTGAAGTGGGTTGACCTACTGGCCCATGAAGTTTGCTATAGCGGGCACAAGAAAAATGAGAATGACACAATAACAACCTAGTAAATGAAAAGTGCTGGCTGAAAGCCCCTCTAAAAATGTTATATGTATAATTTTAATAACATCAGCCAGAGCTAAATAACTGTGCTCATCATGGCCTAACATATGGGGATTCGGTGTGGTGGGTCACATCATCCAAACGCTATTGTCTGGAGGGGGCGTGAGCACCACAGTGTGATGTCACTAGCATCATATGACATGATGCACAAGCATGGGTGTGGGAACCGGAAGGATGGGGGGGAAATATCCCCCCAAGACACCTAAGTACGGGGGACACGTGGGACAAAGACTGAACAGCCAGCCAGCCCTGTTTTACTGTTTCAGTTTCTATGCAAAGTAATGCAAAGCAAGGTTGCGCATGAGCAAAGCCCCTTCTACTGTTAAGCATCCCTGAGTAAACAAAGTGTGATCTCACTTTGGTGTAACTCACTCAGAGCAGCAGAACCTGTGAAGTGAGCATTTAGAAATCAACACAATAATTCATGATGCATTGTATGACTCAAACACCAATTTACAGGAGTTATTTTGAAGTCTGTTTTTTAATAATTCCTCCAATATGAATAAAGGCAGTTGCTTTACTTTTCAATGATCCATAGGAAATGCTGTAAAATAAGTTGCAGGTGTATGTCCAGCCAGCAAAGTGTAAAAAAAAAAAACCAACAGCAGCTGCAAAACCAGTCCACGTCTGTGTTTAACGTAGTACATAATCTGATATATTTCGCCCACCTAGGAAGGGAGCCCTTCATAAAGAGGAAGGGACTGGCAATCTGCTATGTATTTGTACTAATGTTTCGAAGATGTCCCTCCCGTTTTGAAAATCAGGCCAGTTTTGAACTTGTAAACACACACTCAGTGCTTAATCTGAGTCAGTGGTTGCCGGTGGGAGGGGGGTGGAGGGGGCACTTATTTGTTTGAGGCAGCACTTATTTTTCTGTGTCTGGCATTTACTGCAAGCAAAAGACACATACGTGAAAGATAGAGGAAGAGTATAAAGAAAAGAGTCACAAGGGGAGAAACCCAAAAGCTGCAAGAGTGAGTTGAAGGGGGCGCGAGTGGCTGTAAATAGATTAAAGAGGCCCGGGATGGCTTTAGGATTACAGTGTCACATCAGTGCTTAATTTGTGCATGTTGTTTCCGGTGCTGAGCACCAGTACTTATTTGTGAGGGCCGGGGCTTAGTCTTATGCCTCAAGCAATTGCTGAGAGCAAAAGACACATATGAGAAAGACGGAAGAAGTAGAAAGTTGCAGGATGAGCTAAAGGGGCAGGGGTGGCCATAAATGGATTGAAGAGGCCCGAGATGGCTTCAGGATTACACTACCTCAGTATTCAGTGCTGGCAGATTTAATTACAGCAGTCTTGTGTTTAAGAGAAGGGCTTTGAGCACCGGCACCTCTTTATTTACAAATTAAGCACTGGCTCACACATTTAATGGCAGCAGCCGCACATGTATTATACCAATGTAACATTTCAAAGAGTGATGGTCTCGGGGGAGACCACGGGGAAATAGGCAAAATGGTTGTGCTGACGTTGTGGCACACTGGTGAATAAATACGCAACGGGTAGTGGCTGCAAGGCAGTCGCGGCCGACGCTAATCACCAATACAGCATCCATGTCGCTCTCTATTTGCCGTGTGCGCAGCCCTATAACACAGGCATCTGTAGCCAGTACACTGGCAATGAGGCGGCATCCGCCCCGCATCTGCACACCGACGCGCCATTGCATGAGCGGAGTTGCGGCGAGATCATCTTCAGCACGACGCCGGCAGTTATGGTCCCGACCGAGAATTGCTCCGCCCACTGTCAGCGAGGAAAGCAGTATTCCGGCCGCATGGAGCTCTGTGCAGCGAACCACCGACACAAAGGTCATTCGATCCACATACCCATACGGAGGAGTTGGGGAGAAGGTCTCCCAGGACAGGTGCAGCAAGCTGGCCAGCAGTGAGAATGATGACGCAGAAAAAGAAGGTCCGACATATATTCATGTATACCGTGTAATCGAATACACATAATGAAGTGTGATTTTAGTAAAAGAAATAATGTACGAGGGAAATTGTGCCCTCGGGGTAGTTCGCCATCATTATAAACGAGCTTTATTAATCACGAAGTATTAAAATTGTAGTAATCCGTCATAATCGCAAATGTATGCCATGATTTCTTGTTTGAAAACTGTTTTGCTTAGCTTAAATTTAATACAGGCTTTGGCCTAGTTGCTTGGTTTCAAATTCTAACTGCGTGATTTTTTTCCTTGAACTAATGAAACATATATTCTTGCTTGAAGTTGTATTTTTTTTCCAGTAGAAACTGGCTGGTACACTTATCTCCAAGGTTTCGTGCTAGGCCGGTTACATCCCCTTTGATACAAGGGCAGTCTCTGCAGGTGCGGACAATGAAGGTACAGATAGTAAAATAATTGGCAAACCATGATACAAATTGTGTTCCAAGGCTCCAAGGACAGTGTATGCATAAATGGGCGCTAGTAAAAGACAATTTTTGATTGGACAATTTGAAGCCAACCTATGAACCCTCCAATGGAAGACCCTACAGAATTTGGAATGTTTCTTACTTAAACCCACCGGACAAAGAGAAATCAGCCATTTTCCTCGATGCCAGTTTGAAGCCTGATGCCAGACTCCATTTTGGACGACACCCTGATGCCCTTTTCTCTATCTTAGAGAAAGAGACTTTAAGAATTCTCACCCTAGAGACTTTAACTTTGATTTGCCCCCGTCTTGCCCATGCAGTAACTTTGCCCCATTCTCCTTGCCGCTGCAAGGAAACTTGCCCTTAACTTTGCCCCTTTGAAATTTGCCCCATGCTGATCAACCGGTACCTGAAGGACGAAGACTTTTCTTGAATGCTGATTGTATTTGGTAAATATGAAAGGATAAATGTATTATGCATTGTGTTTTTCCTTTTAGGTACCAACTGCTATTTTGATAGGGTCCTAGCTAGAAGTTTTCCAAATTTGTGTTAACTAAATTCGTTTTGCATGAAGTCCCACATGCCAATGCTAATTAGAGGTTAGTCGAGGTATTCGTTCAATGTATCATGAAGAATTGAAATCTTGTTATGCTGACTGAATGTATGCAATTAGTCAAATACAGTTAGTCACATTGGTGATTTGCATTGCTATAACAGAGTGTATCATTATCCAGATTTTACGTAGATTGCGTTTCTTCCGCCGTTAGGACAGCTAGTAATGTTCATATACATATATCAATTGGTCTTGAGACATATATATATCGTGCTAGCTTTGTTAATATAGGGAAATAAATTCACTAACTTTTAATAAACTGGTGTGGTTATTCATGACTGAAAGGTCATGGTGCGCCGAAATACCAACTGTTATTGATTTCTGATGTGTTATATTGATCTATTAATTGAGTACTGATTACCGATTACAACAGTTATTGATTATTGATCTGAGTGACTCGACTATTGAGGATGAGGAGAGCCCGACTCGGTTAAAAGATTCACCGACCTCCAACGTGTCCAGGTACAGGTAATTTATAAGGGCTGGACGCGTTATCAGTAGATGGTAGCAGAGATTGATGGTTTCGCCCTTTGGGACCCCATTGGAACAATAGACAGAGTCAGGTTAGAATTTTCTTTGATAAAACAAGTTGGAGAGATGATGATGCCCTAAGTCCCCAATGACTTTCCCGGGATCTTGGAGCTTGCGAATGGAGGACATGGAGGTGTGAGAATGGTTTCGGCGTTTCTAGTGACGGTATGAGTGGAGTTAGGGTTTTGCGCTTGCACAGCTTATCGCCGCAGATTAATTGAGAAGTTTGTGAGGATTTAAGGAGTTAAAAGATAATAGAGGAGTGTTCCTCCAAAGGTGTGAGAGTAGGGAAGTCGTCGAACTTCACGTGTGTGTAGCGCTTTGAGCAGAAAAATTGTCCACGTGGTTGTTGATGTTGAGACGGGCCCTGCGAGGTCAAGAGACTCCGGAGTATGTTGAAAAGTGTATGTGACACTTATTTGATGTTGTGATCTGGTCAGGTTTAATAGGTTGATCGGGCGTGGTCAACAAGTCGGTATGAATGTTGCAGAGTGAAAGAAAACTTCGACTTTGAGATTTGACGAATTCTAAAGTGCACTAGAATAGTTCATTGATCAGTTGAGAGTAAAGTTTGCGGGTCAAATTTTGCTTGCGAAAGTGGGAAACCGAGAAAGATGGAATAACTGCTGAGGCTAGTGAAAAATCCCTAAGGTTTCTGAAGCGATTGTAGTACCTTTCCTGTAGTAAACCGACAGATCTGTTTTATACTTTTGGTAAAGTGCTTGCGTTATATTGCAGAAGTTAGTTTATGAGTGAAGCCGAATGAAAAGAGGACAAGCTGCGGGACTTTGTGAGCCGCAGTGTGTGAGTGTGACGTCACTAGGAGCCGCGCTGGGATAGGTCGGTTGGTGAGAAGGGTCGCGCACGGATTGGACGCAGTCCGTGAAGCGCAATTGGAAGGGGAAAGGCAAGCGAAGAGTATTCCGGGAATTAAAGTCACTTATTGATTACATATTTTAGAAAAACAAAAGACGGAAAGATGAAATTTTTCAAAGCATTTAAGAGTGCCATGAGGGGAGATGTTTATATTAAAGCCAATGTAGGAGAAGAAACACTGCCTGAGGGTACACCAGCTTACATCGTCATTGAAGAAAAGGGTGTAGCGCCATGTCTTTGGCTAAAACAATGGTGCAAATTAACAGAGAAACATGGAAGTGTAGCGTTCCCTATCCACGGGTCGTTTAATTTAAGGGTTTTAGAAAATCTGAGATTTGCGCTATACGACATGAAAGTACCTCCAAGGCCAGCACAGTTTGAGGCATTAGCAATTTGGGAGCTAATAGCTAGAAACCAACAACAAAAGAAATTTGAGACAAGAATAAGAAAAGTAGAAAAGACACTAGCGGATGCTAGATGGGACAGCACACAAAAGGTTTGGAGATCAGACGTATTGCAGGGAATTAAATTGTTTCCAGCGATTGCCGAGAAAGCGGAGACGGAAGGAAGGAAAGCTACCTGTAAGACAAACAGGAGTCAGTCCAGAGAGGGAGAGAGCAATAGAAACTCGAAAAGGGGAGACGAGTCAGATGATGAGGAGTTCATTATACAATTGCTGAATGATCGGCCACCGCCATATGTGGAAAGCGAAAAAGGCTCAAGCATTAGTACTGCCCCTCCAGAACCAATACAGGGTAATGTAACACCAAATTTGAGAAGATCTCAGAGGCCGAGCAGCTCTGACATGCCTTTCTCACCACTAATACCACGGATTCAGAGAATGTACCCAGACGTGCCAACATTGAAACCTGCTGATAACTATCAGCCACAGGTTCAAAGGCACTGTTGTGATGAGCATAATGTGGGAATGACTTCCGATTCAATGGCGCAGGGAGGACAAAACTATCAGAGACCGACATTGATTCAAGCTGAATCAACACAGTTTTCGATGCCCCAAAAGCAGACACAAGAAGTGCGAGTAGTAGAAAGCCAGTTAGGTATGCCAGCAATGATGAACCACAATGTGGGGATTAACATGCCACAGAATTCGGGGAACAGACAGAATCCAGACGCGATATCTCTACCTATCACTGTAGGTCCACCAGTACCACTGTACATACAGGCAAATTCAAGCACCAGCGACCAAGGGTTAATGATGCAGAATGGGACAGGGAGGAGATGCATAGAAACCACTCCAGAGACAACACCGATAGTGGCACTGCCAAATGGATCTGGGTCCTTGTCGGAATTTAGTCCAATTCCAATTTGTGCTCCGTCAACCGTGGTAAGGTCACATCCACCACTATTAGGACCGTTAACCTCACAGACTGAAACATTACAGAAACCGTCAATGGCAGTTGATGTAACTGCTACACTGATGGGACTGAACGCGCAACAGTTAACACAATGGTTCAACAGCCTGAATTCCCCACAGAGTACATCTAGTGGGAAGGGAGAAGAATACCTGAATAAGATAAGGTTGGGTATGGAGGCAGATGAACTGGTAGAGGGAACAATGGGTTTGAACAGATTAGAATCATACACAGAGGAAGAACTAAGATACATGTGCCCTAGGATTACAAGAGAAGTGAGCAACATACATAAGAAGTTACAAGAAATTGCAGACAGAAACGAGATTGATATAGGTAAGACTAAACACCTGAGCAGAAGTTACAGGTTAGACTTTGAGACAAAAGATTTTGAACACATGAGATCCGCAGGGATGAAAACACACCTTAAAGAGATACTGCAGAGTGCACAGGTTTGGAGATGTTTAGACAAGTGGGAAAGCAGGTGGGTCAAGAAAAAGGATAAAAAGAAGGAAAATACTTCAGAACGAAGTGAGAAAAAACAACAAAATGACGATCTGATAACCATGCTACCAATGAGAGAGACAGCAGGGGGAAAACTTGTGCATGTACCATGGCACAGGTGCGATATTCAATCCTTTACGGATGACTTTCCCAAATTAAGAGAGAAGCCGATTGAGTGGTATCAACAAACGGATAGATTTGTGAAACTCGCAAAGTGTCTCTGGGAAGACCTGAATACCTTATTTGAAATTGTGGTTCCGGCTGATTTGTGGGAAGATTGTAAAAGGGCTGTAGGTTGGCCAACGAGTGAACCAGAGAGAGATAGGGACACAGGTGCGCCATCACCTACGGTAATGAGTTTGTACCACAAGGTGATCGAGCACTTGAAAACCAAGGTTGCGTTGAAAAATGTGGATTGGCAAAGGATTGACAGGACCGCTCAAGAGGTTAAAGAATCTATACATGCGTATTATGAGAGGTTGTTGAAAGCGTTTAAAAATTATAGTGGCACGGAAACGATTGAGCCAAAAGACATGCTCCATTTTGTGTTCAGGTTTGTGGAAGGGCTGAGACCCGAAATTAGCCAGATGATTAAATCGCATTTGATTTGTTGGCAGTCAAAGTCGATTGATGAAGTGTTGAATTATGCAAAATACTGCAGTGATGAGATTGAGACAAAGCAGAAAAGATTGAAGGAAAAGGTGATGGTGATGCAGCTCAGAACAGCTCAGACAGGTTTACAAGGTTTGCAAGGTTTTCAACAACAGATGCCGCAGCAGCAGCAACAGGGAAATGCTATGTTTCAGCCGCAGATGAGAGGCAGAGGCCGAGGAGGGTTTGTGAATAATGGTCCTGATTTGAATACCTTTATGATTCCAAATGGTATACAGGCAATGAAGAAGGTGATGCCATGTCACACGTGCGGAATCGTCGGGCATTGGAAACGGGAGTGCCCAATGATGGTGCAGGAAGGTGTAGGTCAGCAAAACAATGATGTCAATGCATTTCAGACTATGAGAGGACCGAAACTGAGAGGTCCGAACCCAAATTTTCAAAACAATATAAACCAGATGCAGGGTCTACAACCCATGCAACCGCAACAGGTGCAAATGCTTCGTGTGCAAATGACACAATTGCAGCCAATGCAACAGCAGTTTCCTATGGTACCTAATCAGCAAATGCAAATACCCTTAGCACCAATGAATCAGCAGCAAGCAATGCTTCCTCAACAGGTCACGGGTCAGGGAATGAGTCAAAATGACACAGTACACCAATTCCCACTACACAGCGAGAATGGAATAAACGATGTATGGGAGAGTGGAAGTTCAGATGAGGAGGGAAATTGTGTGCTTGCAGCATCTTTGGAAGTTGATCAAAAGGGTCCGTATGTGGAGGGAAGAGTTATGGGTCATCACGTTTCATTCTTGGTTGACACAGGAGCTACACGTTCAACTGTTAGGAGCATTGAAGTGCCAAATCTGCCACTTTCAGGGAGAACAGTTCAAGTAGTGGGAGTAGCAAACAGGTACCTGACGAACCCAATCACAGATCCAGTACAAGTCAGAATTGGTAACTATCAAGGGTCACATAATTTTGTGGTATGTGACTCAAGCCCGATATCACTGTTAGGGAGAGACCTATTGTGCAAATTGGGATGTTCGATTATGTGTTCGAACGATGGAATTAGAATTCAGACGAGCAGTGATGGGGAAGAAGAGGACAGTGTAGAAGGGGATGAGATGGAGACTGTCGATGAAGAGTATCCTCTGATTACCCTTTTTCCGATGATCACTGAAGCAGATATTCCAGCTGAGTTACAGGAAACAGTCGGAAAAGAAGTGTGGGATATGACAGGAAAAGAGGTGGGATTGGTGAAAGGAGTGGAACCAGTGAAAGTGACTGTAAAACCCAATGTAACCTTTCCCCAGACCCCACAGTACCATATGGCACAAGACACCCTCATGAAAGTTGCCCAACTCATTGATGAGTTTGTAAAGCAGGGAGTACTGAAAGAAGTGTTAAGCAGTCCATGTAATTCACCAATTATGGGACTAATAAAGCCAAGTGGAAAGGTACGAATTGTGCAGGACTTGAGGAAAATAAATGACATAATAATTAAATGCTGCCCTGTAGTACCAAATCCAGCTGTGATAATGTTTCAAGTCCCTTGCGATGCCGAGTGGTTCTCAGTCATCGACTTGTCACAAGCATTCTTTTCGGTGCCTCTTCATGAGGACAGCCAATTTCTCTTTTGTTTCAAATTCTTAGACATAGTTTACAGTTGGTGTCGAATTCCTCAAGGGTTTTCGGAGTCACCGTCAATTTTCAATCAGATTCTAAAGAAAGACTTGGAAGCGTTAGAATTGCCATTCTAGTCAACCCTAGTACAGTACATTGATGACTTACTGATTGCATCCAAGACAGAAAGTGACTGCACAGCCGACACCATTGCCCTATTGAACCATTTGGGAAGGAATGGACACAAGGTGTCTCCTTCAAAATTACAGTTCTGTCAGAAGAAAGTGACATTTTTGGGTCACCAAATAGAAAAAGGGTCACGGAGAATAATGAAGGAAAGAATAACAAGTGTACTTCAAATGAGTCCCCCAAAGACGAGGAGGGAGGTGAGGAAGTTTTTGGGAATGGTGAGCTACTGTCGCCAATGGATTCCCAACTTCTCAACCCTAGCAAAACCTTTACTGAAACTGACCCAGAAGGATGCATTGGATGAAATTGAACTGAAAGGAGAAGAGATGGATGCTTTTATTGAATTGAAAGAATGCATGTGCAGGGCTCCAGCTTTAGGTATGCCTGATTACACAAAGCCTTTCACATTTTTTGTCATGAACGTGATGCATGTTCCTTGTCTGTCTTGACCCAAGCCCATGGTGGCGTAAACAGACCGGTAGCATATTTTTCAGCTACTTTGGATCCGGTCGCAGCAGCACTGCCAGGGTGCTTGCGCGCCGTAGCCGCAGTTGGTATCAGCCTCACTCAGAGTGAAGGAATAGTGATGGGACACCCTTTAACAGTCATGGTCCCTCACTCAGTCGAGATACTTTTGACACGTTCCTGAACACAGCACATGACTGGTGCTAGACTCACAAGGTACGAAACAATAATTCTGGGATCACCTAATGTGCAGCTGAAAAGGTGCACTACGTTGAATCCAGCAACCTTGTTTCCCAGAGAAAATGCTGAAATTGAGAACGCTGAAGACATCGAGCACGACTGTCTTCAGGTGACTGAATTTTGCACCAAACCAAGACCTGATATCAAAGATACCCGATTGGAAGAAAATGATCAATTATTTTTGTTGATGGTTCATGTTTAAGAGATGCACTGGGTGTATTGAAAGCAGGGTACGCTGTATGCACAGTAACAGGTGTTTTGGAAGCATCTTGGCTTCAAGGAGTTTACTCTGCACAAGTAGCAGAATTGGTAGCCCTTACTAGAGCTTGCCAACTCTCTGCATTGATGAAAGTTACCATTTACACTGACAGCCAGTACGGGTTTGGAATAGTGCATGATTTCGGACAACTGTGGTCACAGAGAGGCTTCATGACCTCTTCAGGATCACCAGTGAAAAACGGTGAAAGAATAAGAGAATTGTTAAATGCCATTCAATTGCCAGGGGAAGTAGCAGTGGTAAAATGCGGTGCACATTCGAAGGGACAAGATTATGTTTCTCTGGGAAATGGATATGCGGATCAAGTCGCAAGGTTTTGCGCATTGAACTGTATATTGCTTAGGGATGAATGGAATTTGATAAGTGAACCAGAACTCGAACCAAGCGAAATATTTGCTCTAAAGGTGATAGATACGATGGACGAATTGAAATCCCTACAGAACGATGTCAGTGAGGATGAGAAACTCTCGTGGACCAAATCACAATGTGTAAAGAGACTAGATGAATTATGGGTTTCAAGTGAAGGGAAATTCGTTCTTCCAAATAGCCTTTTGACACAGATAGCCAGATTTTACCATGGACAAGCTCATCTTGGGAGGGATGCCATGATTAGGTTGTTTAAAACTGATTGGTTTAACCCCAAATTCCGTCAAGTTGCTGAAGCAGTTTGCCACCGTTGCGTCATTTGCCAACAGATGAACGCAGGGAAGGGAACCGTAGTAAATTTGAGCCACATTGGAAGAGCAGGGGGTCCATTCAGCAGGATGCAAATGGACTTCATTGAAATGCCTGTGCATGGAGGCTTGAAGTATGTGTTGGTGGTTGTGTGCATTTTTAGTCACTGGATTGAAGCATACCCTACACGCAGAAATGACAGTCTCACAGTTGCAAAACTACTCTTGAGAGAGTTAATACCACGTTTCGGATTCCCGATCTCTTTAGAATCAGATAGGGGAAGTCACTTCAATAATGAAGTAATAAAATTGCTTTGTGCAGCACTGAACATTGAGCAAAAGCTGCATTGTAGCTACCGCCCTGAAGCATCAGGTTTAGTGGAGCAAATGAATGGCACATTGAAATCAAGAATGGCGAAAATATGCGTATCAACAAACTTGAAATGGCCTGACGCATTGCCTTTGGTACTAATGTCAATGAGAAACACCCCTGACAGAAAGACTGGACTGTCCCCACACGAGATTCTCATGGGCAGAGCTATGAGACTTTCAGCAGTTCCTGCAAATGCGCTTTTGAATATTACAGATGATATGGTGTTAGACTACTGCAAAGGTCTAGCTGATGTGGTTCGATCTTTCTCTCACCAGGTGGAGGCAACCACCTTGCCACCGATCCAAGGTCCAGGACACGCCCTGAAAGCAGGTGACTGGGTCGTGATAAAGAAGCACGTGAGGAAGTCGTGTTTGGAACCCCGTTGGAAAGGACCTTTCCAAGTGATTTTGACGACTACCACCGCTGTGAAGTGTGCGGGAGTTCCCAACTGGATTCACACCAGTCACACAAAGAGGGTGTTGTGTCCCACAGATAAGGAAGTTGAAGCGCTGAAATTACCAGTACCTGATAACAAAGTACTAAGCGCTGAGGCAGAGCGAAACAGAACTAGAAGCGAACAGGCAGAAATAGAGGAGGGAGAAATATTCTCTGAGGACGAAGCAACTGATTCACTTGGGGAAGGCCAAGGAGGAGCCTCAGACAGCGACGAAGCAGCTGAAGGTAACAAAGAGCCTGAAGCAGCTGAAAGTGACAAAGAGCCTGAAGAAAGTAACGGTGAAAAAGGGCTCGAAACAGGTGAAGAAGCAGGAGAGCCTGATCAGAGGAGGGCTTTCCCAGAAGCAGATGATACAGAAAAAGAAAAGGAAAACCTGATTGACTCCCCAGAAGGAGGGGACAAGGCAGAACAGAACGAAACTGCTCAAATTCCTTCAGAACAGATTGCAGGTCCATCAAATGGACACAGTGCAAAAAGAAGACCAAGTATATCGCCAGTAAAATTAAGAACTAGAGAAACGTTGAACGACAGTGAAGGGCCAAGAGTGAAAGAGAAAAGAAAGGAAGTGTCTGTTGTAGTACCAACACCAAGTGAAGAAAAGGACTTGGCCAAAGAGGAAAGTACCAGTGAGAAAGAATCAAAGAGAGATGCAAAATTGAAAAGAAAAAGGATACCAAGCAGGAGGTATTCCGGTCCGGAGTGGGCGTACGTAGCCAATAACGATTGGTCAGACAAATTCGTATCCCTCAGTCTTGAGAACGAAGAGGCAGAACTTCATTTTGGAAGTAAAAACTTTATGGACTCTGTTGATTGAAACCATTGATCACTTGATTGACTTTTCAACCGGCTAAGAAATTGCTAACTTGATTGACTTTTCAACCGGCTAAGACATTGCTAACTTGATTGACTTTGAAAACGATTTTGAGACAACGCTGCTAACCGATAAGAGACTAAGCTGCTAAAGAAAACTGTGTGAACATTGAACTCGTTCAGCTTTGTAAATACCTGCAAACACGCTTTGATAAAGTGTCTTCAACTTTCTGATTCTATACAGATCATGACTAGCTTCACTACACAGGGGCGTAAAATGAAGTATTGTAAATACATGTGTATAGGCTTAATAACCGCATGCGTACTAATAATCGTAGCAATAGTTCTTGGAATGCATGGTAAAAGTGAGAGTGAGACGAATGATGCTTCTACTTCTAAACCTATTATCGTTACTGAACTAACAGCTCTGAAGAGACTCGAGCAAGACGAGAGACACTTGCATGATAAGAAGGAACTTTCATCTAACGTTTTCTATCGCTTACTGAGTGAGTATGTTGAGACCATGGATGCGAAAGATTGTTATGTGTGTACACAAATACCTACCTCAGTAGTGGAGGGGGTAACGTATCACAGCATGCCTCTTACGTATGGAATTACATGTAGTATAGTAGCTTCCAGATTTTATGCTCAAAAAGACATTCACTATTTCTATACTAATTACGATGTTACCTTTGCATATGTCCCCATAATAGGGCATTTAAGTAAGATAGCTCGAGATTATTATGCCAAATTAATGAGGGAATTCTTCGAACCAATGTCACCTTTTCACACAGCTCACGCACATAGAGAGAACCTTAGATGCTTGCTTTCACCAGTAGAAATAGAATTTTTAGACCGCACTGATGATAGGAAGAATGAAATGAAGGAGAAATTAGAGAGGGAATTACACAAAAGGACGTCTGTAGATAATTATGCTTTTGCTGCAATAAAGACACAAGGGAAAATAGCTTTAGATACATTGCATGTAGGAAGATTTTGTATACATAGATTTCCATCATATTATGACACAGTTTTTGTGGGAACGAGTGAATGTAAACATACATATGCATTTCAATCTAAGTGGACGTTCATACTGAATGGACAAGACCCAGTTATTCCTGGAGTATATTATATTTGTGGACTCAACGCCTATTATCGTCTTCCTAAAGGATGGTATGGAAGGTGTTATTTGGGAATAGTGTTCCCAAAGGTTTACCAACTAGACGACTTAAAGAAATTTCCAAGGCTGTCTGAATCACATCGTGTTCAGAAAAGGGAGACAGCTTCTGGTGTGGTAGGAGATATATTTGGAGCATTGATTCCTTCGGTAGGAGTCATATTGAATTCAATCAAAATACGAAAGTTGTCTACTATAGTGGATAACATGCTGACAAAGTTTTCAGGAGCTATAATCCTGATGGATGCTGAACTTGCTGCAGAAAGAGCTTATGACTCTTCAAAATCGGCTTGCCTTAGACATTCTTTTAGCAAAGGATGGCGGCGTTTGCAAAATGCTTGGCACGCGTCACTGTTGTACATATATACCAGACAACAGTGGAAAAATTAGAACGATGCTTACAAATTTAACTAAAGAAAGTGTAGATTTAAAGGAATTGAAAAAACCCGGAGTTTGGGAGAAAGTTGGAAAGGGATTTGCTTCCGTGGGAAATTGGCTCAGCAACGTTTGGAACGGATTGTTACTACAAATAGTAAAGGGAATATTGATAATATTAATTTGTTTATTAGGCTCTTGGGGAATATGGAAAGCTTTCAAAATGTTAAAAGCAAGGAACAAAAGAAAAAGAGAAGAGAAAATAGAGAACAAAATGGTGGAAATATATAGGGAGAAGTCAAAAGGGACTAAAAGAAAAAGGGAATTGACTGAAGTGCCAAATTACTATACAGAATTTTAATGGAATAAAATTTGTGGGTAGATTTGATGTGATGACATAATTAGTCATCAGAGGAGGGATTGATGACGCAGAAAAAGAAGGTCCGACATATATTCATGTATACCGTGTAATCGAATACACATAATGAAGTGTGATTTTAGTAAAAGAAATAATGTACGAGGGAAATTGTGCCCTCGGGGTAGTTCGCCATCATTATAAACGAGCTTTATTAATCACGAAGTATTAAAATTGTAGTAATCCGTCATAATCGCAAATGTATGCCATGATTTCTTGTTTGAAAACTGTTTTGCTTAGCTTAAATTTAATACAGGCTTTGGCCTAGTTGCTTGGTTTCAAATTCTAACTGCGTGATTTTTTTCCTTGAACTAATGAAACATATATTCTTGCTTGAAGTTGTATTTTTTTTCCAGTAGAAACTGTCTGGTACACTTATCTCCAAGGTTTCGTGCTAGGCCGGTTACATCCCCTTTGATACAAGGTCAGTCTCTGCAGGTGCGGACAATGAAGGTACAGATAGTAAAATAATTGGCAAACCATGATACAAATTGTGTTCCAAGGCTCCAAGGACAGTGTATGCATAAATGGGCGCTAGTAAAAGACAATTTTTGATTGGACAATTTGAAGCCAACCTATGAACCCTCCAATGGAAGACCCTACAGAATTTGGAATGTTTCTTACTTAAACCCACCGGACAAAGAGAAGTCAGCCATTTTCCTCGATGCCAGTTTGAAGCCTGATGCCAGACTCCATTTTGGACGACACCCTGAGGCCCTTTTCTCTATCTGAGAGAAAGAGACTTTAAGAATTCTCACCCTAGAGACTTTAACTTTGATTTGCCCCCGTCTTGCCCATGCAGTAACTTTGCCCCATTCTCCTTGCCGCTGCAAGGAAACTTGCCCTTAACTTTGCCCCTTTGAAATTTGCCCCATGCTGATCAACCGGTACCTGAAGGACGAAGACTTTTCTTGAATGCTGATTGTATTTGGTAAATATGAAAGGATAAATGTATTATGCATTGTGTTTTTCCTTTTAGGTACCAACTGCTATTTTGATAGGGTCCTAGCTAGAAGTTTTCCAAATTTGTGTTAACTAAATTCGTTTTGTATGAAGTCCCACATGCCAATGCTAATTAGAGGTTAGTCGAGGTATTCGTTCAATGTATCATGAAGAATTGAAATCTTGTTATGCTGACCGAATGTATGCAATTAGTCAAATACAGTTAGTCACATTGGTGATTTGCATTGCTATAACAGAGTGTATCATTATCCAGATTTTACGTAGATTGCGTTTCTTCCGCCGTTATGGACAGCTAGTAATGTTCATATACATATATCAATTGGTCTTGAGACATATATATATCGTGCTAGCTTTGTTAATATAGGGAAATAAATTCACTAACTTTTAATAAACTGGTGTGGTTATTCATGACTGAAAGGTCATGGTGTGCCGAAATACCAACTGTTATTGATTTCTGATGTGTTATATTGATCTATTAATTGAGTACTGATTACCGATTACAACAGTTATTGATTATTGATCTGAGTGACTCGACTATTGAGGATGAGGAGAGCCCGACTCGGTTAAAAGATTCACCGACCTCCAACGTGTCCAGGTACAGGTAATTTATAAGGGCTGGACGCGTTATCAAGAACATGCCCAGTCTCTGTGTTAACAAAAAGGAAAGTGGTGAGCTGAGTCCTGGCCCTCACCATACCTACCTCTTCTGAGACTCCGATACCGTGACCACAACTTAACCTAGTCCAGCACACATTATCATGGCCACCATCCCGACAATCAAACATTTCACCATTGAGGGAGCATAGTCTGCTTTGGTGCCAAAATGGAAGAATTGGGTGGAGCGTCTACACTTTTACTTTGAAGGAGCTGCCATCCCAGTGGTCCAGCAGAGAGCCCTGCTTCTTTACTTGGGAGAGAAAGACATACGCAAAGTCTACAAAACGCTGATCACGGAAACACCAAAGATGTATGACACGCTTCTTTGTGCCCTGAACAGCCATTTTGAACGAATGGCAAATCAAGACTATGAGAGATTTGTGTTTCGACAAGCCCATCAAGAACCAGAGGAAACCCTTTACAACTTTCACAGCAGACTCATTGGTCTAGTTTGCATGTGTGGTTTCGCGAATGAACTACGAAGACAAATAATCCAAGGGTGCTCGTCCCCAAAGCTAAGAGAGACAATCCTTCAAGAGCCAGGCCAGCCCCTACACCTCATTCTGACTCTAGGGTGATCAAAGAAACTCTCCAAAATCAGAGCCTGCCCTTCACCGCCTCATCAAAACTGAGCAGGTCAATGCAGCACGCGCACAGCCGAGCAATGCTGTGCCCCGAGCACCCTCCATCAAGTGCAAGGGGTGTGGGTAATGTGGAGGTCCTCTGCACCGACCAAATGATTGCCCCGCCAAAGGGTGGTGCTGTGTGGCAAAAACAACCAGTTCTCAAAAGTATGCTGATCGGCAAAGTTCAAAGCTGTGAGAGAAGTGCAACTCATGCTGTTTTGGAAGGCGTAGAAGGACCAGATGACATGGATGATGACACTGAGAGTTATTCAGTCCACACCGTTTTTGCCATAGGGATCACGCCCTGAAAATGCCGCCCTCTACCAAAATGCCAAATGGGTATAGGCACACAGGACATTACATCAACCATTGATACATGCGCATAGATTGAGTTAATGACAGAAAGCACCTATGCGTCACTGAAGGAACCACCACCGCTAACCAAGGCGAAGATACAGGTGTTTTCATATGGACAGGCTGCCCGAATACCACTGCTAGGGTGTTTTTACTCGCCAGTAGCCTACCAAGGCGCCTGCACAGATACAGTGTTTTATGTGGCAAAAGAAGGTACAAGCACACTGATAGGTGGACAGACGGCGGAGACGTTAGGACCTATATCCTTTGCCTTAGGAGTCCAAGAGAAAAAAACTAACCAACTTCCTACACAAGTATGAAGACATCTTCAAAGGCATAGGCTGCCTAAAAAACCGTGAAGTTAAGCTCGACAAAACTGTGCAGCCTGTTGCTTTAAGTCACTGCTGCATCACTTTTCACCCTATGGCCTAAGGTAGAAGCAGAACTGGCCAAACTTGAAGGTGCTGGAATTATCGAAATGGTGTCAGGGCTCACTCCTCGGATCTCTCCTATTGTTGTTACCAAAAAAAAGGACCATTCGGGAGAGGTTCACTTCTGTGTAGATAGGAGGCTACTGAATGCCGCCATCAAGAGACAACGCCACCTGATACCAACAGTGGACAATATCCTTAGCAAACTCACCGGTGCCCACTGGTTCTCGAACGTAGGCCTACAGTCCAGCTACCATCAGCTACTTCTTCATCGGGAATCACAGTACATCACAACCTTTTTTGACACACCTAGCCTGAGGAGATATGGTAGCCACAACTTTGGCAACTCTAGGGTGGCAAATTTCTTTCAAGACACTATCCGAGAGGTACTCTCTGGCCTGGCAGGTGTCCTAAATGTCAGCAGTGACATTCTCATTCATGCAAAAACCCTGCCGGACTACCATGAGCGTCTATGAGAAGTCCTTCAGAGAATCTGAGAGGCCGGCCTGACTTTGTACCGCAATAAGTGTGAGTTCCTTAAACGGAGGATACGTTTCTTTGGCTACACATTCTCAGCAGATGGCATAGTCCCAGCCCCCAACAAGGTTAAGGATGTACAGGAAGCTGAAGTTCTCACCAACACCTCTGAAGTCCTGAGTTTCCTGGGAATGGTCACTTTTTGTGGGAGTTTCATTCCAGACCTAACTGGCCTCACCCAACCATTAGGAGAGCTTACGAAAGTCAACACTCCATGAACCTTGGGTCCAACCGAAGAACAAGCTTTCTGCAAAGTCAAAGACGCACTGTCAGCCGATACCACTCTGGCATACTTTGACCCTAGATGACAAACTACCATTGCAGTAGATGCCAGTCCAAAGGGATTAGGTGTTGTGCTCACCTAGCTGCAATCTCACGGACACTGGACACCACATGCTTATGCCAGATGCTCCTTAACGGACACTGAACAGTGGTATTTACAAATAGAGAAAGAGGCGATCGCTATTCACTGGGCCTGCTGGCACTTCCACCTGTATGTCTATGGGCACCCCTTTGTTGTCACCACAGACCATAAACCACTGATCCCTTTATTACAGGGGTCTACCCCTCGGATTGATAAATGGATGTTCCAACTACAGGAGTACGACTGCCAAGTACAGTCTCGCCCAGGTGCTGGCAACCCGGCTGAATACCCTTCATGACACCCAAGAGCAGCAACACCTGGCGAAGAGGCTGAAGCTGAGGCAACTGAAACCTATGTGAGTTTCATCACAGAGAGGTCAAGACCTCTCCCAATTTCCACTGCTGCCTTACAGCAAGCCACCAGTGAGGACCACTGTCTGGAACTGGTCCTTGACGCCCTGTAGTCCAACCAATGGCAGGCCCTCAAAGCACTAGTGCCGAGCTGAACCCCTGAGGCGTTATTGCATGTCCAGCAAGAGCTGTCCAGAGATGCCAGCGGATACCCCCTGCATGGGCCTCATCTGGTCATCCCCACCAGTCTGATGCAGCAAGCCATTCAACTGGCTCATGACGGACATCAAAGCATAACCAAGACAAAGAATCGGTTACGTGCCAAAGTCTGGTTCCCCGGCATGGACACCACAGTTGAACAAGCTGTCAGATCCTGTCAGTTATGCCAGGCCGCATGGCTCCCAGATCGTCCTCTGCAGGTTATCACAGACAAAGGCCCCAATCACCCATGGTAAGCAGTTAGCCTCGATTTCGGACACCTCCCAGACAAACGACATGCCCTTGTTATCATTGATGATTATACAAAGTACCCGGAGGTAGAGATGGTGAACTCCCAATCAGCAGCTGAAGTAATCAATAAACTGGAAAAGATTATCGCCATCCATGACATCCTAGGAAGTGTAAAGACTGACAATGGTCCCCCATTCCATGGGCAAGACTTTGCAGAATGCCTACACTTGTGAGGCATACCTCATTGGAAAATAACCCCGCTATGGCGCCAAGCAAATGGGGAAGTGGAGAGGTTTATGAGGACTCTTAACAAAGTGATTTGCATCGGCCATGCCAATCATCAGCCGGTGGAGCGAGCCATATACAGTTTCCTCCGGGAATATTGTCAAACGCCACACTCAACGACAGGTCAAGCCCCTAGCCACACCACCATGAGGCGAGTAGTTATGGACACTATCCCACATCACTCCTCGTGGGTGCTGGTTACCATCAGTGATTCTGGAGTCCTATACTGATGCAGGGAGGCAAATCAACGAGCCAGCAGAGTCCGAAGGGCACAACAGAGCCCGATCCAAGTGGGCGATGAAGTCCTAGTCCGGGACCAATACCCAGGCAGCAAATTCCACCTGTCATATGAGCAACAGCCATGGAGAGTAATGAGAAGATCTGGCACATTGGTAACTGCAAGCCGGGATGGAGAAACCCCGGCTCAGAATGTGTCATTCTCAAAAGATTCAGAACCTCCACTGATAACGATCTGGACTCCGAGGAGGGCCCGGATGCCCTACCCGATGGAAGGACCGAACACCGTGATCTTGAACCCTCCAGTGGCCAGAGATCCGAACCTCCCAGGCCCCAAGCTCCTCTGACCCAGGGGGACAAGCGAAGTCTGGACCCTGCTACCCCTCTAACACCTGAGAGCACCCAAAAGCCAATGACCAGCTGGGAAGAACATCTGAGGTACCACCTGAGGGGCAACCCGGGCCCATCCTCCAGGCTGGCCGGATTCTTAATGTAAGAGTGTTCTGACTTTTAGGATTAGCTCAGTTTATGCTATGTTCTGTTCGCTATTAAGGTAAGGGAGATATATAATATACCAATGCAACATTTCAAAGAGGGGTTGTCTCGGGGAAGACCCCGGGGACATAAGCTAAATGGTTGTGCTGACGTTGTGGCATGTGGGTGCAATAAATACTTGATGGGCGGTTCTGCAGTGCAGTCACGGCCAACGCTAATCACCAATGCATCATCCGTGTTGCTTTGTATTTGCTGCGCATGCAGTGCAATAACACATGCAAGTGTCGCCCAGTACAGTGCAGAGGCATAACAAAACTGCACAGAAGACCATAAAACAGGCTCAAAAACTGCTAAAAACTGTCCCACAAACTGATCTGTCAGACCAGGCCATCACCCTCCAGCCCCCAGAATTTTTGTATCTTTTGCACCCCTGCGCACACCTCGAATCATCGATACGTGGATGGACCAACTGCCAAGAGTTTCAGACCCCATAAAGAAATTTTGGGGTGGCCACTGGAAGCTGCAGGCTCATACATACTGGGAAGAGGGCATTCCTTCTTGCAAGCTTGGTGTCATTCTCTCCATTCTCTGGAGAGTACTTTTATTGAGCAAACACTCATATAGAACTTCAGAAAGGAAACACGAATGCGCATGGCATTATCCCAGTTCACCCTGCATGGGTCTACTGTTGCTTTGGAATGTTGCATGTGCACTCTTCTAATTCTACTGCCTTAGCTATCTGATTTGATAATGGGGCCGCTTTTATTTTCATGCCTGGCCTCTTTTGACACACTTCCACCCTGGAGCTTTGCCAGGATTTCTAAATAAACCGTGGTTGCGTACTCAAGTTTGAAGTCTTGGTTAAAGACATTTGCTAGGAAGGAGAACGATAGGCTGCCTCCACCTGATTTTCAAACATGATCCTACGTACAAATACTATCTGAGGTTTTTACTCAATGTGTTATATGTTTCAGGCATTGACCCATGGAGCCAGAGTTTGACATTCTATAAGGGCTATTCCTATGTGATTAGCAATATACCTTTTTGGTTGGATTGCAATTTAAAATCCAATGTGGTTTCCACTATTCTCTTTCTTTTGGGTTTTCATCTCAGGAGAGAGCTTATCTTTCATTAGGATCAGATTAAGGATCTCATTTACAGATGGTCTGTAACTTGAAGTCCCGAGAGAATTGCTATTATCCCTGATGGCTCACCTCTTGGGTGACCCACCTCATTGAGACATGAGGAAACTGCCTAGTTTCCATCAACAAACCTTAGCTGGCTCCAACGTCAGAACACTTTGGCTTTGGGCCAGCTGCCGGAGGACTGCTGGTTCCATTGCATAAAAAGGCACATCTTACTTAGGCCAAGCTTACAACTCTGCATTCTTGTCTGCAACAACCATGCAAAGCATGGCACTTCAGGCAGGAAAAAGGGGAATAGGTCTCCAATGTGCTGTAAAACACTTCTAGTGCAGTGGTTCCCAACCTGTGGTCCGGGGACCCCTGGGGGTCCACGAAGCCTCCTCAGGGGGTCCCCGACTGCTTAGAAAATTAAATAATATTATTAGATTAGGTCCCCAGCTTTTAGTAATGACTTAATGGAGGGTCCCCGGATTCCAATAATGATTCTGTGGGGGTACCCGGGTTCCAGTAATGATAAAGTGGGGGTCCACAGAAGTTAAAAGGCTGGGAACCACTGTTCTAGTGCATCAGAGACACTGCCTTTATGGAATCAAGAACTAGCCAGCCCTTGTGGAACTCCCCATGTTATGGGTTTGGGGCTGCTTTTGATAGGGAGTAGGACTATTATTTGTGTACTCCCGCATTGGAAAGACTTAATAAATCCTAAAGATTAATTTTTTATACCACATTTTGGGAATTTCTGCAAGTGAAAGACATGCTTGACGATTTCAAATCCCAAAATGAGTGCCCTGACACTATCGTAATTTACCAGCATCTGTAGGTTGTCCAAGACTGCTTATTCCCGCCCCAAAATCACACTGTGTGAATAAAGGGTACAATTTACCCCAACAAAATCTTGCAGTTGAGAGGTTACCACAATTCCAATAATTCTCTTAAAAATACATTCCGAAGCTAAGGAATTTCGGCAAATGTGGTGGAGTCCAGACCTTGTGTGGTCCAGTGTTTGGGAGTAGTCTAATGGCAGCTTACTGCACTTAAGAATGCTGTTAGACTTTGCATAACTGTATTGTCATGGATCAAAGGTGATCTGGTGGGATGGTAAGAGTGTTTTTTTCTTTTGTTCCTGGGTATTTTCACAGGGTTCCTGACATTGGTTAATGGTGGTCTGTAGTGATTAGCGGTATTTAGATTTACATTGATGTTAAACATTTCTTTGATTACATTTAGGCCCTCATTACAACATTGGCAGTAACTACCGCCTACCGCCATGGTGACGGCCACCAACATACCGCCGCCGTGGCTACCAGCCGTCTACGCGTATCATGACCGCCAACAGTATACCGCCAGAATGCTGGCGGAACACCGACGACGGTCATGGCGGTGGACGGTGGTAAGGCGGCGCGCCACGCCAGCAAAACACTGCCGACCATATCATGACCAATCATACGGCCTAGCGGTGTTTTGCTAGTGGACGCTGCTGCTGACAGCAGCGCTGCGGACTGTCTCCAGCTGGAGGACCCCCTGCAAGCAGGTAAGTCAGATTCTCCGACAGGAGAAGGGGGTGAGGGGTGTTGTGTGTATGTGGAGGGGGTGTGTGTGTATGTTTTGGAATGCGTGCATGCGGGTGGGAGTCGCTTTGACTGCGTGCAGGAATGAGTGATTTTGAGTATTGTGTGTTGTGAATGCATGTGTGTGACAAGGTATGTTGGTGTGTGTTGGGGTGTGTGGGTATGTATGTGTGCATGTGTGGGTGGTGGTGGGTATGCGTGTGGGCATGTGTGGAAATGGGTGCGCGTGTTGGTGTGCTTATGTGCGGGGGCAGGAGGGGGAGGGGGAGGGAGGACTCTGGGGAATGGGAGGGGGGCAGGGGAGACCCCTAACAGTGCCAGGGAAGGGATTCCCTGGCACTGATAGTGCCTACCGCCATGGTTTTCGTAGCAGTAAGTTTGGCACAAAAACCATGGCGGTAGGCCAGGTCGTAATCCCAAGGGTGGGATTGTGCCGACCACCGGGCTGGAGACTGAAGTCTCCAGCCCAGCGACAGCTACCACCCTGGCGGATGATGTGTTAAAGTGGGGGTCTTTGATGGCAGTTACCGCCAGGGCCAAAATCCATTTTATTTTTTCGCCGGCCTGTTAGCGGTATTATCGCCACTTTAACACCGACCGCCAGGGTTGCAATGAGGGCCTTAATGTTGTTAAAATGCTTATTTATAGTAGTTTTTTTGTTTGCTTTATTAATTCTTTACACTTTCACAGTGCTGGAAATGGACAAATAATACTCCAGAACCCCACAAATAGGGGGTGTGAGAGTTACAACAGAAAGGGGAGTATTCACAGTGCAGAGACATAAACTATCCTGTCTGATTTGGTTTGTCACACATAGACTGTGCTTTCAAATACTTTGGGGACACCTAGTGCAGAGGTCTATGATCCAGGATTAAATAATGCTGAGGTAACAGGCGGCTGCAGCACTCGCTGAAGAGATCTCCGAGCAATCTTGCGCCGCAAGAGCGGTGAGCTGTCTGCTGAGAATTACATGTAATCTGCAGGTCACGGGTTTCTACTTTACATTAGATAGTTCAATGGGTTAATGGTTTTAGTTACACAGATCCTTATTTAGCCTACAGGTTACAATCAGGTAAAAAGGCCCAGAGAGCGCCCACAGCAAAGGGCTGCATTTACACTGCAAGGCATCATTTTGAACTCTTGCCAGCCTTACCTCACCTTTCTTTATTTGAGGTTTATAAATAGGTCAGGTTGTGTAGTAATAAATACTTATTAGTAAGCTTTGAAAATATTCACCTTGTTTTGTGTGCTGTACAGATTGCTGTAATTACACACACACACCGGCATACCTGGCATTCCTACGGAGCACAGGACGGGAGTCACTTCTAAGTCTCACTTTATCTCTTCTGTCAGCTTTGGCACTCTCTGTGGGACACACCTCTTGGACAAAAGGGAACAGCGACTATCCTCTAAGTGAGCCCATCACTTTGGGGCAAGTATGGGAAGAAACAAGCATTGGGAATGCCAACATGTCTGGCTTTAAGGTACCAAGACATTTAAACTAAGGCATAGATAAGGCTGAATTTCTGACGACCTGCTTCACGTGTTAACACCAAAGCCGGTCACACCACTTACTTTGCACTCTTAAAATGCACACTGCTCACCCTACACTCACACAGTGCTCGGAGTACACCCCCACATCACTCATCCTACACTAGGTGCACACCCTTTTGCATAGGACAAAAATTTAGAGGCACAACTCTCCTGACACACACAGGCGTAGGTAGGGCTTACCCTATGCTCACACACACCAGACAAGTACTTGCACACGCTACACTCACACACAGCAGACAACAAACTCCACGGTGGTCTACTGAAACTCACATAGTGCTCAACCTACACAAAACACGCACAGCACTCACTCTGCCCTCACAGAGGCACAGGACTTACCTTCGCTCACACAACACTCACCCCCACTCACACAGTTGCAGCACTCACCCGACCCTCACACAGGCACAACACTCAATTGATACTTTGCAGTCACAGCACTAGTCCCCACTCACACATGCCCACTGCTCACCCACACTCCCCCAGGCACGGCACACACCCTCACCGATGGGGACTTTTTGACAGGGTGGCCCTCATTTTAATGAGACGGTAGGAGCACTTCTGGGCAGGACCGCTGCACTCTTTAGAGGCGTGCGTCAGTAGTCCACAGTAAGGAAACCCCAGCATAAGCAGGACTGTGGAAGCATCCAAGCACCAGTGGTGGGGATATATGTAGACGCAGGGCAGCTCATGGACGTCAATTCACAGAAATTCCAGGGGTAGTGGAGGTGGCATCACTTGACCTTTGACCTCCACTTTCACTCGTACACACATAGGGGGTCATTCTGACCTCGGCGGTAAAAGCCGTTTACCGCCGGTCAGAAGGCCACCACAATACCGCTGCGGCCGCGGTTAGCCGCTACGGACATTCTGACCCACAACTGCAAAACCTCCCAAAATCCGACCTCCACTGCAGTCCGCCACATCAGCGGGCAGTGGTAAACTGGAGATGACCAAACCTCCACCGCCACGCCAACAGAAATACGCCCATGCCATTACGACCTGCAAATCTACGCGGCGGTCTTTCAAACGCGGTAGTCCATTGGCGGTACACACCGCCGCGGTCAAAATACACACACCTTTACAAAACTCTACCACATTGGACAATGTGAAAGGCACACACCTGAAACACATACACACACCACACCCACATACCCAATACAATATAAAACACACACCCACATCACCCACAAACCCCTACTAACAAAAATCAGAGACGAAGGAGTGAGAGAAACATCACAGAATAGAGAGCTACATCACACAGAGGCACACTACACCATCACACACACCACATAGAAGCACAAAGCACCACACACCAACACACACATCACCACATACAACACCCCACACCTCATACACACCACCCCATGGCACCCCAAAGGCACCCACGCTTTTCGGACCAAGAACTCCGGGTCATGGTTGAGGAAATCATGAGAGTTGAACCGCAGCTCTTCGGCTCACAGGTGCAGCACACCACCATAGCCAGGAAGGCGGAGCTATGGCAGCGGATCGTGGACAGGGTCAATGCGGTGGGACAGCATCCCAGAAATAGGGACGACATCCGCAAACGCTGGAACGACCTACGGGGGAAGGTGCGCTCAATGGTCTCGCGACACAACATCGCAGTGCAGAAGACTGGCGGAGGACCACCACCCACACCACCCGAATTCACAGCATGGGAGCAAGAGGTACTAAACATCCTGCATCCTGAGGGCCTCGCTGGAGTATCCGGAGGAATGGACTCTGGTAAGTACAAGCTCAACTACTTCCCCCCCCCCCCCCAGCATGCTAACCACCACCCCCACCCCCAACCCCCCATCACACATCCTCCCTGAGAATGTCTCTCCAGCACAACCCACCCAACACCAACCCCTGCATGCCACCACAAACTATGGACACCCATCACCTAAGCATGACCACTGCACATACCTATCCCCCCCCCCACAAAACACCCTCACAACACCTCCCCCAAGGGAATGCCAGCACTGGGGGACAAGGGCACCCATAAATCGCACGCAATTGCACACACAGAAACAATAACCATACTCTCTTACCCCATGCAGGACCCGAACGACAACACACCGGTCAGGAGGGACCAGAAATGTCCATCCCACCCCCGGAAGAGGCCCCTAGTGATGACAGCAGCTCTGTCGACCTGGACCCTGATGACCAGCCCGGACCATCGGGGACCTCTGGACAGTCGGTTCCCCTCAGGCAGCCACAGGCCACTGCAGACCCAACCCCCTCTGGGAACAACAGCACAGCTCCCACCCAGCAGGCCCATGCCTCTGTCTCTAGGACAGGTCAATCAGCGGTGTGTCTGCCACTACAGGGCACCCAGGGTAACCCACCACCCCAACAACAACAGGGACCTGGGGGCAGTGGTAGTGGGCACACCGTCCAGGGGACAGAGGCCGGGGGAAACCGGGCAACTCGGAGGGCTGCTGTGCGACAGGGGGGGGAGGAGAGGCCCAGGGAACCCACTCTCCAAGAGGCCCTCACCACCATCATGGCAGCCTACGACCACTCACAAGAGACGATGGCGACGGTACTGGCCAGGTTCCAGGAGATCCAGGCACAGCAGGAGGAACGCTACATGGGGTTCAGCGAACAACTAACCAACATCTCTACCGCTAAGGGGAGCATAGTCCAGGCCCTCAACCGTATAGAGGACACGTTTCGGGACCATGTGGCATCACACAGGGCCCCTGTCACTAGCCCGGAACAGGAACAGCCTACCACCTCCGCCAGCGCTAGTGGACAGGAGGCCCCACCACAACGACAGGCCACCAGAAACCCACCTCCTGCTGAACAACAACCACCCCGCAAGAGGAGCCTGAGATCCAAAAAATCGACAGAGTAGGATGTCAAGACCCCCGCCAGCATCAGATACCCCCTGAAGTCCTCCCACTGTCCCACATTGCCACCCTGTCAAACCTTGAACTGCCCCTGCTCCATCCTTCCACAGGCATATGGACAATGCACCTGTGAGACTGAGAACTGGACTCCGCCATGGACATTACTCCACCCCCACCCATCACCGTTTGACTAGAATGTACCATCATCTTGCACTAAAAATAAATCACTCATTGCACTGAAATCAATCAGGACTCAGCCTGTATTATTTACAAATGTATAACACATTACATATCAATTACGTTCTGTTAACTTTGTGCTGAACACATACCGAGGTCACTTAGCATTAGTCCATGGGCTAACCAAGCAGAAGTCACGCAGTGGGTCATACAGCACTGAAAAGGGAACGGAAAATCAAACATCAGTTTTAAAGTTCTGGGGGGAAATAGACAAAGTTGAGATGCAGGAGGCTTTCAGGAAATGTAAAATGGCATGGGTGATTCTTACCTGTGTGCTACTGAAAATACTGTTCTATTACTCTGTCCCTGTTGTCTGTGTCGTCTTCTGAGTCTTCCTCCTCTTCACTCTCCGCAGGCTCCACAGCTGCTTCAACACCACCATCTGCACCATCCTCCTGCAGGAAAGGAACCTGACGTCGCAATGCCAGATTGTGAAGCATACAGCAGGCCACGATGATATGGCACACCTTCTTTGGTGAGTACATCAGGGATCCCCCTGTCATATGCAGGCACCTAAACCTGGCCTTCAGGAGGCCAAAGGTCCTTTCTATGATCCTCCTAGTTCGCCCATGGGCCTCATTGTACCGTTCCTCTGCCCTTGTCCGGGGATTCCTCACTGGGGTCAGTAGCCAAGGCAGGTTGGGGTAACCAGAGTCACCTATTAGCCACACACGTTGTCTCTGTAGCTGCTCCATCACATAGGGGATGCTGCTATTTCGCATAACATACGCGTCATGGACTGACCCAGGGAACTTGGCATTTACATGGGATATGTACTGGTCAGCCAAACAGACCACCTGGACATTCATCGAATGGTAATTTTTCCTGTTTCTGTACACCTGCTCATCGTCTTTTGGGGGCATCAAAGCCACATGGGTCCCATCAATGGCACCAATGATGTTGGGGATATGTCCAAGGGCATAGAAATCACCCTTCACTGTAGGCAAATCACCCTCCTCTGGGAAAATGATGTAGCTCCGCATGAGTTTCATCAGGGCAGACAACACTCTGGACAAAATCTTGGAAAACATAGGCTGAGACATTCCAGATGACATGGCCACTGTTGTCTGGAATGACCCACTTGCCAAAAAATGGAGGACTGACAGAACCTGCACCAGAGGGGGAATGCCTGTGGGTTGGCGGATGGGGGACATCAGGGCTGGCTCCAGCTGGGCACACAGTTCATGTATAGTGGCACGGTCAAGTCTGTAGCGTAGTATTATATGGCGTTCTTCCATTGTCGACAGGTCCACCAGTGGACGGTACACGCGAGGATTCATCCTTCTCCTCGGAAGTCCCAGCGGACGGTGCCTAGGAAGGACAACATGGAGCACCGAGTCAGGCAAACCACAGGTACGTTCACACAGCTTGCACAGTTAAAGAATCGCAATGCATTGAAAGGCGTGTATGTGTGGCAATGCAAGGCCTAGGCCTGTGTGACGCAGTCAAATTTAAGCCATGTGGGCCCTTGAAATGGCGGCTGCCTGACCTGTGAAGTGGGACAATGGGATGTGAGGTCAATGCGCTGGCGTGGCACACCGTGGCGGTAGGCGGTCGAAGACCGCTGTACGAAGTCGTATTGGTTAACATTGAACCCTATGGGATTCAGGAGCCAATGACGATGTGCGCCGGCGGTCGCGGTACGCACCGCCGCGGTACGCACCGCCGCGGGCGTGACCGACATTTTCTATCTGATTAATCACTCGAGACCTGATCATCCACAGGAGAGGACCTATACTGCAAGTGCTGCTGTGAACTCGGTCTGGAAGTGACAATGGCTGCTGCGACTGGGGAGAGGGCCCCTGCCTTCACGTCTGAAGAGTTGGAGAAACTTGTGGATGGGGTCCTCCCCCAGTATGCGCTACTCTACGGTCCTCCAGACCAACAGGTGAGTACACTGAGTGCTCCTTGAATGGTCTATGCCTGTGTGGAGTGGGGTGGCTGTCAGTTGGTGGGGTGGGGAGAAAATGAGGAGTGCAACGCACGACAGATGTGAGAATGGGCTACATGGCAAGGTTGGGGAGGGGGGGGCATTTTCTCCATACATGCAGAAATGTGACGTTTTCTCTTTCCCACCCTGTACATGTCAAACAGGTGAGCGCCCATCAGAAAATCGATATTTGGCGTGCCATAGCCAAGGAAGTCCGGGCCCTGGGGGTCTACACCAGACGGGGCACCTACTGTCGGAAGAGGTGGGAGGACATCCGCCGCGGAACCCGTAAGACTGCAGAGACACTGCTGGGGATGGCCTCCCGACCTAGGAGGGGTGCCAGTCGTACCCTGACCCCCCTGATGTCCCGGATCCTGGCGGTGGCCTACCCTGAGTTGGATGGGCGCTTGAGGACAGCACAGCAGACACAAGGGGGTGAGTATCAGCACATTCTGCTATCCTTACGCGCAGCTGAGGCGTCTGGGTGGGGGAGGAGGCCTGTGTGTGACAGTAGGCCAGGGCGCTTTCCGTAGTGTAGTCCCCTCCCTTAGACATGGCCCTGTGCCCCCGCCCCCCACCTCTGTAGGGTGCCAAGTGCAGCTATCCATGGTCCTCCATCACCCATGTGCGCGTCTGTTGTCCCTAGACCTGTTGGCCTAGTCAGAAGTACTGAGTAGTATACCCCAAGTTCGCGGCTTAGTGCACGAGGCACCTGTGTCTGTCCTCTCCGCCAAGGGTATTGACAAGGCATACACTCAACGTTGTTTTATTTCTCCCCCCACCCTTATTCTTTGTTTTCTTGTGCATTAGCATCATCAGGCGGAGGAGAATTGGCGTCGGAGCACGAGGGAGCTGCAGGTCACCAGGCCCCGGTGGGCACTGACACAGACACCGAGGGCACCAGTGATCCGGAGGGCGAGGGGAGCACCACAACGGGGGCCGGTGGAGACACCAGCGACACGGACACGTCCTCGTTTGGGAGCTCCCTAGCGGGGGCGGCAACATCTGTGCCCCCCGCAACAACAGGTACAGCCGCCACCCAGCGCACCAGCACCGCCCTCCCAGCAGCCCCTCAGTCTTCGCTCCGTGCCCGTTCGCCCAGGAAGGCGCGCATCTCCTTCGCTCCAGGCACCTCAGCCCCTGCCTCTGTTACCCCTGCTGCCCTCAGTGCGGAGCTCATTGACCTGGTGAGGACGCTCATTGTTGAGCAGACTACCCTTTTGAATGCCATCCAGGGGGTGCAAAGGGAGGTGCAACAGAGCAATGCCTACCTGGAGGGCATTCATTCGGGTCAGGCTGCCCATCAACGAGCGTTCACTTCTCTGGCCTCAGCACTGACGGCAGCCATTGTCCCTGTCTCCAGTCTCCCTCTTCTAACTGCCTCCACCCTTTCTCTGTCTCCTGTTCCTCAGCCTATCCCATCCACACCATCAGACCAGCCTGCACACACCTCAACACCCAAGGCCAGCTCATCCAAACATAAGCACCACAGAACACACAAGCATTCACCCAAGCAACACCCAGATGCAGACATACCAACATTCACTACCACCTCTGTGTCCCCCACCTCCTCGTCTCCCTCCTCCCTCCCTGTGATGTCTACACTCACACCTGCGTGCACACCAACATCAGCCAGTTCTTCCATCACCAGCACACCCTCCACTACAGTCCTCACACGTGCAGTCACCACCCCCACTGCCATCTACACGTCCCCTGTGTCCTCTCCCACTGTG